>NC_143398.1:145022762-145045202 GCF_052110815.1 Crocodylus siamensis | reverse complement strand
TCTGGCTGGCTGGGTGGTTGTCTCTGGGTGGGTGTGTTCTGGGTGCCTGGGTGTGGCAAGTGGTGTGTAGCTGGGTGTGTGAGGCAGGTGGCTGTTTGGGTGGGTGTGGTATGTGGCTGGGTGGATGTGCTGTGTGTGGCAGGTGTGTGGTGGGTGATGAGTGGTCTGGTGTGGGTCCGAGGTGTGGTGGGGAGTACGGGGCCGAACCCAGAGAGGGGAATGGGGAGGTTGTGCACAGCCAGACAGAGCGGCGGCAGCACAGGGTGGTGGGTGGTGGTGGTCTGTCCCCACCCGTCATTCATAATGGACACTTGGCTAATAAATAAATGAATGGCTTCCTGCAAATGCCAGGGATTGCATTCAGTGTCTCACGTGGTCTTTTTTCGTACTACATTCCTATATTCCGATTTTTAAGATACCACTCTAAATCCTTACGTGAACATATGAGGCCAATATCATTTGCGTGTGAGTCTGTCTCATTCATGGGTGGTGCTCGGGGGCAGTACGCGAGATGAGACTCATTTCCCACACACTGAAACTCTTCAGTCCAGATTGGCCCCTGTCCTTCTCCAAAGTGAGCTCCTCCTGTGATTGATACAACTGCTCCACATTGTAGCTCATTACAAATCACACTGGCAGCTTTACGATCAAGGTGGGAATCACTGACTGTAGCCCAAGTGTGTCCAAGTCTTATCTGCAGACGTCCTGAGCAGGCATTGTCACCTTCAATCAGCTGGGGCTGTGTGTCACCTAGAGTCAATCAAGCCATCAGTGAATGGAACACAAACCCCTTGCCCTCCATTTCAGCCTTTAGTAAATGCAAGTAATTGTTTCAAAACTTTTGCATTCAAAATTGTTTTAAAAATAGGGAATTAACTGTCCATACACACATTAATTATTTTTCTACTTCTCAATTATTTAATTATTAACCAATCATGAGGGATAGGGCACATGACTATTTTATTAAATACTTTGTTTTCTGATTAATTATTCTGATATTGTGTATTACACTGTTACTAATTGGTAACAAAAAGTTGTGCGGTTTCCACTTTCAGTTGAACAGGCAATGACTTTTAATAATCCTACCAGTGATACTCAAGAAAGAATACAGTAAGTAAGGCAGAAGAAGGAATAAGAAAAGCCAAGAGAGGAAGAAAGACAAGTTGTACTAGCTACAAACTGAAAGCTAAGGATCTGTTCTTTCACTGTCTTGCAACATGAATGATTTGTACTTGGGAAAAGTTATGCACACCCTCATTGCCAATTCTAATAGCAATGTGAGCAAAAGAGTTATGGTTTGGAAACACTTCACATTCATTTTGCACAGCTGAAAAAAACAACATAAGGCTCCAAGAAAAGAAAAATTCAGTCTCGGTATTGGGAGGAGCATTCTAACAGCCAGAGTGATTGTGGAGATGAATACCCAGGTTGGCAGGTAACCGTAACACCATTAGATGAGTTACATGAGTTCAGATAAAGCTCTTGGGAGAAAACGAACATCAGGATGTTGTAGTTGCACCAAGGAACTCTCTACTGCTACTACAATGCTTAGTTACCTGCTTGCTCGAGTTCCCCAGGACAGCAATGAGGAAAGCAGACATCAGATTCTTGCATTATCGATGTAACAGAATTATACAGAATTCCAGTACAGATTCTCTGATCCTACATACGGGGAGCATCTACACGTCATGCTACAACACCACAGTGATGCGCTATGTCACCAGAGTGACACGTTAAAGCAATATAAGGACAACGTGCATCTACATGTCACTGGCAACTACTTAGCCACAGCAGCGCACTCCCTCATTTTAGTGCACCACGAAGGCAAAGTAGCTGCTAAACCTAACCATGCACCATGCACATGGCACAGTGCAGGTGTTTACTATGCCATAGGGCAACCTGTAGACGTGTCCATAATACAATTTAGGTGCTCAGATACAATAACTTTTTAAATGCAAATAATATTTCTGATTTGAAATGGGAGTCAAAACCTATAAACAGTAAATAGTAAATATGGCATTGGGAGAAGTAATCAAGGGATTCCAAAGACTTGGATGTCGTCATTCTCAGTGAGCACAACAGGTATAGGAGTTGAGGATATTGACTCACTTCCCTGTTGTTTCAGAATGATGAGACACGTTCTTTTTTCAGTCCCTTTTCTTCCATGGCAATTTCCTGACAGGTGGAAGGATGGCTAACTCCTTACCTGAGCATGTGACTCCAGTGTAGAAAGAAGGAGGGCATGTTGACTCCACAGTGTAGGACCTTATCTTGCATTCTGCGCCTGTTGTCTCATTACCATGACAAAAAATTGCTAAAATTATGTACGGCCTGGAATCCTCCACAAAATGGCTGGCGTTGTGGAAACTCATTGCTGATCCACAACCAAGTTCTCTGCAAATTACTGCCAACCGTTTTATAGATGCAGCAGGGTAACATACTTTCATCAAGTAATTGCCAAGTTTTGCTTCCACTCTGCCAGCACATGGACTGCTACCATTGATAAGCTTCACTCCACTGTATACACCTTCAATCAGAGAACCAGGACAGAATTAGTGAAGAGCACATTGAGTCATATCCCATAGCTATTCTTACCCAAGCTCATTAAATGGTACATGTCAAACAGAGGTTTAGACAAATATCAGTGGTGTATGGCTTTTGTCATTTATTTCTAAATCTGCCTCCTGGATTTTTTAATGTATTCACTATGTCTAATTTCGTTCTGCTAAGTTACTCACTTACTTCTGCCTGCTTCCTGTGGCACATATGAAGTAAATGCAGGATATGCACAACACAGAAGTTGCAAGAAGGGACAGGTTCTCTCCCCTGTTTGTTTCATCAGCCATGAAGTTTGAACTGTGCATTCAGAGCCAGCCACGTATCTGCTCCTATTAAACTAGTTTCTGCTATTGCTGCCAGTTACCTTAGCAGTACAAACACATTTTCACAACTATCTAGGTTACAAGGCAGTCGGAGAATGAGATGACCTTTCCATACATTTCATGCACCACACAGTCACCAAGCACATTTACAAATTTTTGGCTGAGCCACTATATCTTGCTTTTAATATTCAATTGAGCAAAACAGAATGGAGAACAGAGCAGAAATTCCTACCCTACTGGGACAATGGGCCAGGTTAGGACCCACAGCCCTTTCCATTACAAAGCAACAGCCACCTCGCTGTAGCATCCCTTCTTCATGGCCCATGCATCTCTTCCTCTTGGCTGCACAGATTCATGAGGTGGGCTGGAGAGGCATATCTACTCTCCCTGCTCCTCAGGTCTGGAGTATATTCAAAGTAATTCATATTAAAGCTAGTCTGTACAAAGTTGAGGTAAATGGTACCCCTACCTGAAGCTTGGAACGTAGCCATAAAATAATAATAATAATAATAATAATAATAATTGGATGTAAACTATGGCTGTTATTTCTATCATTGGTACTAACAGCAACTCCACACTCAAACATTTCACATTTTCACTAGGGTCTAAGTATAAGAGGGGGAACAATTATTTAGGGATTTCATAGTATCCATTCGCTTCCCTTCAGACCAATAGCTTCTGAACTGCAAGACTACTGTTAACGGGCAACTGCTGAAATGACCACTCATTCTTTCAAATAATGGTTCTCTTTCTATTATAAGAAAGAGGGATTCAAGAGAAGACTTTGGAACGTCCATAACAAAAAGCTTTGTTGAGAGGGAGTTAGGGTTTCCTGGTGGTACCAGGGGAGTATTCAGAATGCTGAATTAAGCCAAACTCCTCCCAAAACCTGGGAAATTTAAGTCAAGATATATGCCTCCATAGCCTTAGATGTTTCCTCTTTGCCTGATATCCCAGTAAGCCCATTCTGCATCTGAAGCAAAACCAGGGAAGTCATCTAGGGCTATGTGAAGCTTTGGGTGGTGATTTGATTCAATGGAGATTCAGCTTGATCCAGTGGCTGGATCTCTGAAGCCCCACTCATGAGGTGCTGCCAGGTGGGAGGGCAATCTCTTCTGCCCCGCACTGCCCCACGCTGCACAGGGGAGCTCTGTACTAGCCCCCTGTCCCCACCCTTGCTCCCCCAGTCCCCATCACAGGTGACCTGCCTGGAGCGACATCAAACCCTTTAAGGAAAAAGACCAAGAAAAGCTGTGGGACTGACCACTCCTGCAGCCGCCTCGGGGCTTCAGGGGGCAAGAGAGGTGAATTGGGGGTGGGGGGTCTGTTTTTTTTTTTAAATGGCCACAACCATGATGGGCATGGCAGTTGTGGGGGGTCTGGGGGAGCAGCAGGGGGTGGGGGGTAATGCAGAACCCCCCATGTGGCATAGGGCAGTGGGGGACAGCAGGGATTGCCCCCCTACCTAGCAGCAACTGCTGAGTTGGGGTTTTTTTTGCCCCAGGTGCTCGGAGCTGGGGTGCTTGGGGCAGCCATTGCCGGGCTGGTGGGGATAGGCTTGGCTGATTCAGCCATATCGATTTGGGACACTAATTCAAATCACTGAATTAAATCACTGTCCCCAGAATTGGCCAGATCCGAATCCGAAGTGAATTCTAGCCGCTTTACATAGGCCTAAAGTCATCCTCCCAATTTACTCGGCTGTGGTGAGACTGCAGCTGGACTACTGCATCCAGTATTGGGTCCCCCTACTTCTGGAAAGATGTGGAAAAGCTTGAGAAAATCCAGAGGAGACCCATTGATATGATCCAAGGCCCAGAGGGAAGGCCATATGAGGAGAGGCTGAGGGACTTAAGACTCTTCAGTCTGGAGACAAGAAGGCTTGGGGGGATTTGGTAGCAGCCTACAGTTATGTAAAAAGGGTACATCAGGACATGGGACAACACCTGTTTACCAGAGCTCCCCAAGGGATAACAAGGTCTAATGGCCATTAAATCCAGGAAGGCCAATTTAGATTAGACATAAGAAAAAAGTTCTTTACAGTGTTTGTGTCCAGGGTCTGGAACAAACTCCCCCAAGAGTGGTGGAAGCACCTACTCTGGACTACCTCACAAACACGTAGATTTATTTCTTGCTGGGGTCACTTGATCCCTGCTGACGTCCCACCCATGGTGTGGGGCTGGACCTGATGATCTCATGAGGTCTCTTCCAGCCATTAATGTCTAACAAATCTATGAAACTACTAAGAGTTTGTCCCATACTATCATGGGATTCTCTGGTGTGGGACCTCCAGGTATCCCACAGTACAATTTTTGGCCCCAAACCTGGCTCCTCTTTAACTCTGTCTTGTCACACTGGTCCTGACACCAGCATTTGACTACCCAAAGAGAGTCAATCCCATTTTCATCTGGGTCAAGAAGAATCAATGGGTACTCTAGTCAAGCCACTGAAACAAGATGGTATATCACTGGATTCCCAAGAAAATGGCAACCTGGGTTTATGACCATGACTGAACCCAGCTGTGCTCCAAGTGCAAGCTACTGAGACAGCAGTTCACAAAGGCACAGGACAGCAACTGTCTATCAGCACATGCAAGCTCACACACACCAGATACAATACACCCTCCCACATCTTTGCAGTAAGTGACATGGTGGGCCCAGTGGCCCCTGGAATCATCCAAGGACTCGAATCCAGCTGTGGTTGAAGATACGCAGCCTTCCCAGGCCAGCACAGCAATCCAGGTAAGCAGCCAGATCAGGAACTCTCAGCCCATTCTTCTATGGCTCATTATCAGCCACAAGAGCCACAGTTTCTGAAGTGAACTCACCCCCAATTTACAGATCAGTTTAAATTAGCTTTTTGACTTGGCCCCCTGCCACCATCCCCCTTCCTCCCGCAACCTGAGAAAGCAGTAGGATTGACCTAGGCAGTCCTGGTAAACAACAAATTAGTGATATAGGTACCTTACTACAGGTGTAGTGAATGAGTGAGCAAGCGAGAGAGCAAGGGAATGAGAAACAAAGCACGTTTTAAAGCTTCACGTCTGTCACTTGGACAATCAGAGGAGACTACCATGGCAGTTCAGGTTCCCCTCTAAGCAGCCACAGTTCAAGGCTGTATTGTCCCAGACTATTTTAAATGATTCTTAGTCATACTGTCCCAGGCTCTAAATACTGAAGTTGTCTCCAACTGTCAGTTCATACTTTCCCAGGTGACCCATTATGGCAAACTCAATTCATGCAGTCATGGGTTTTTTCACTATTGGGAAAAGATGGGGCACAGGGTGGGCTGGGGCCCTGAGTCTATGCAGGTGTCCCAGCCGCCAGCAGGAGGATTCAGGATAGAGCAAGTTGTCAGGGCTAAAAAGGTAAGAAAGGTTTATTGACTTAACAAACACACAACTACGTATAATATAACAAGACAAAAATGACAGACAATAATAATTCGAGTCAGCAACTTATCGGCAGTCTTCTCTGATGCCTGATGTATAACAAGTTCCTCGTCTATAGAACTCAGAGAAGTCAGGCGTCCCCGATCTGTGCTGTCCAAGGGGTACCGAGAAGGACCCTGGTATTCAGTACTCGGGCTCCTTGTGATCCACAGGCCCGCCAAATCCAGGTCAGCAGCTACTTTCTCAATTAGTAGCTTGTCTTACAATGCTGCATTTCCCTTCTGATGTTTTTCCAATGTCCTACCCAAGTTATAACTTCTGAGCTACACTGTGAACTCACAGCCACTCACAACGAACTCTCCTTATGACTGACCAATAGCAGTACAAACCTTTGCATTTTTCTGATAAGGTTTGTTTTAACCTTGCCACTTAATACAAGGCCTTACTCCTTTCAAGGCCTCACAAATCTTACAAGGCCTCACTACATACAAGGCCTCACTAATGTTTAACTTTAATTAAGATCTTAGTGGCAACATACAGCTGACAATCCATGAATAAACAACAAGAAACACCTGGTCTAATCCTCACAGAGCATTCAGCAAGCACCTTTACCATACAGACGTAAAGTTCAGCCATCACAGCAGGGGGTCAGGGAGTTGCAGGTGGCGGCAGCTGGTATGTTGGTGGTCTCCTCACAGAAGCAGTCTACCAGCCCCTCAAAGCTTCTGCTCTTGGAGAAGGCAGGTAAGCAGCAGGAGGGGATGCTTGCTCCCTCTGCATTCTCAAGCCACACATTTTCAGCAGTTCTTTAGCAGTTCAGCAGCTCCTTGTCTGAAGCCTTTGTGATTAATTGGCTAAGAGTTAAGCTAGAGACAGATCAGTAGCATCTCTTATCTTGTCTGAGTCCCAAAAGACAGAGGGGTCATACTGGGTATTGAGGTACACCATTAGGAATTCCCTAACATTCCAGGGAAGAGTCAAATGTACTGGTGGCCCGCTGCAGCTTGCCTGCCCTCTCCAAGAGTCAAAGTCATCAGGGACTGCCATTCTTTTCAAGCAACAGTCAAGAAAAAGCTGCTGAACTGTGTCATAGAGTCTTAGGGAATTTGGGTTCAAAGGGACATCTAGTCCAACCACTGCCTGAGGCAGAATGTCCCCTATCCAAACTATCCTATACAAATCCATAATCTAACCCAAGGGCAGTCAAACTACAGCCCATGGGCTGGACCCAGTTTCATCCAGCCGGCAGATGCCCACTATCCCTTGGAAGCCCATTCACCAGAGACTTCTTCATGGAAAGGGTGGCCAAAACTTGGAATGGGCTTCCAAGGGAGATGGTGCTTTCCCCTATCTTGGTAGTCTTCAAGAGAAAGCTGGATAGACATCTGGCTGGGGTCATGTGACCCCAGCACTCTTTCCTGCCAAGGCACGGGGTCAGACTCAATGATCTGTTGGGGTCCCTTCTGACTCTAGCATCTATGAATCTATCCATCTAACTATCCATCTATCCAGCCAGCCCTTACACCCACAAGGGTGGGAGCAAGGTGCCCATATATACAAATATACCCCCACCCCCCAACATACCGTACTGTGCTTCACTTCCACCTCATGTGTGGAAGGGTATGGCTCAGCCAGCACACAGTTTCTGGCTGGGGCTGCTGCTGCCACTGATGCAGCCACTGGGGGACCTGATTGACTTCCCCAGCATCCCATTCAGGTAAAGTGGGACCATGTTAAAAGTTTGCTGAAGTCCAGATACACTATATCCACAGCATTCCCTTCACCCACCCAAGTAGTTACTTTCCTTGCCACTTCTGATCAGCCTTTTGGTTGACTATAGGTGCTGTAGGACTTAAGCTCCCTATGGGATGATGTCTTCACTTCTCCTTCAATGGGCCTCCCAGCACCACTTTCTCCCTCTCCCTCCTCCTCCCCCTCCCCTTCCCCTTCTCTCTCCTGATCTCCCTTCTTGCTCCATCTTCACTTACTTAACTAGGTAAGTCTTCTGTTCTTCTGGGCAGCGTACCTCTCCCAGTGCTATTCTCAGTCTCTGCTGCTCTGGACTTCCTCCAAACCCCACCCACACTCTTCCTAGTAAAGGTCTCCTGCTCTACTTCTGGCAGACTGGCATTAGGAGAGGAGTTATGGTCTGCTTCAGGCTTTGCTCTGGGCTGCCTCTCTCTGGGTCTGGAAATATGTAGGGTGTGGTGCACATCACTCTGGACCCAGCATTCACTCTGCAAGTGGATTTTCTTGACACTTGTGGTCTGCATCTCTTCTAAGATAAGCACTGGGTTTTTGGGTTTTTTTCAGGAAGCTTCTTCCCTCAGTTTCTCTCCTCTTGACACTTTCCTACTTCAGATGCTTCCCAATGGCCTTCCTTTGGATATGTTCTGTCAATTTCCCACATACTGAGGGGAGACTAACCATTGTGTAGTTCCCTGGGTCCTCCTTTTGGCCTTTTTTTCAAAAATGGACACCATGCTGGCTTTTGTGTGTGTGTGTGAATACTGAGGGAAAGTAGCTATCAAGTAGCCTTACCTTCTCTGCATCTACCATTAAGAGTTCCCCCTGGCTACTTAACATTAGACTCACCACTTCCTTGATGATTCTTTTTTGGCCAACACACTTACAGAATCTCTTGTTCTTGTCTTTACCTCCTTTGTCAAGGGTAACTCATTCTTTATCTTTGCATTCCGGATTTTGTCCCATCACGCCTTTGCAATATCCTGGTATGCTTCCTTGGTGACCTTCCATGGCGACCTGATCCATTTCCTGTATGCTTTTAATTTGCATTTGAGGCATCCTAGGATCTCCTTATGCAGTTACATTGGTGTCCCGAGATTCTTTGTGTGCTTCCAGTCAGCTCATCTTGTTTACTCCACATACTTTTCACAGTTACAGAAATACATTGAACACATCTTGGATTTTGACCTACATGCTTCACTTGTGATTGTGTAGCTCGTTAGCCCTTTTCCAAACTTAATTTGATTCTTCTGTTCCTTTCTGCCTTGGTCTGTTTACATCAAGCACCAGTGTACATGTGCCACCTCCACTTTGGTGTCAGGTGGAGCACGGTAACAATGGCCAGGGTTCCAGCATCTTTTGCTTATAGACCAGGGGCATCAGGAGTCCCAATGCAAAGACTACACACTGCAGACCTTCCCTACCACCTTAAATTAGCCCATTGTGTTTCCTTAGCCCTCCACAGGGCATAGGGGCCCTGTCTATACTCCAGTACTATACAACATAGTTGTTTCCCTAATGGCTTCCTAATTACAATCCCCACTCCCCCAGGTCCATAGGGAGCACAGGGGAGAGACAATTTACCATACTGAGAGTCTACAGAGTGAAGAAGCCTGCCCACTAGCTGGATGGCCTGAGAAGTTGCAACTTTGCTGTGGAGTTCTTCATGCTATCAAGTTAACAACAAGGAAAACAATGAACTCTTCTACATCCTCCTGTATTGTTAGGCCAAACACCTGAAAATGGTGGCAATGATACCTCATAACTAGATAACAGGCCAAGGATACAGTCAGAGCCTGGTGCATAAAAATCTTCCAAACAAAGGAAGACACATGCCAGCACAAAAATGGATATTTTGATTTCTATGCTATAATATGGCTGCCCCTGCACTATGGAGTTCAGGCAATGGAGGTAGGAAGATAGAGTGTACCACCACCTGTGCTTAGCCATGGGCAGGAACAGGATCAAAATAGTGTGGTGCACCATTATGTGGCTTGCCAAGCATTATGCAGATGCCAAAGAGTGCCCATTGTGTCACACACAGAGCAAACACTCAGGATGTCCATGTGTACCAAGCAGGAATCCATGGATCACCTTGTGTCTGACTTAAACCTGCAGACAGGGCTGATGAATACACAAGAGCATGAGTTCTGTTGATAGTGTGGTCTTGGTGCTCTATTTATCACCCAGCAATTCCAGCAGTAAGTGCTTCGTAGCCTCTGGGCACACATGCCATGGGACATGTGTCCCATGGGACACATGTCACAGCCCTTGGGCAGACATGTTCCTTGTCATGGGACTACAATGTCTAAGAGGGCCCACACAGATGTTGCTAAAGTTATGCACCCACAGATCTCAAACATGCATCTATCTCCACTTACAGGTGACCCATCTCCATTCACAAAGTCACGAAGTCACAACTCTGGTTCTTGCAGGAGCTGGGAGGCCACTCCACCTCCCATGGCAGGGGCAGGACCTTAGACTAAGATGCCTCCTTGCCCATGCTTTTACTTGTCCCACACTAAAGAAGAGCTACTTACCTTTGCCCAACTGTCATATACTTAGGAACAAAAGACTGGGAGAGAGTGACCTCAGTCCCTAGCAAGGCCTAGAATGCTGCACTCCCTTGCAGCCTCACGCTACCCCTCCAAAATCCTTTTTGCCAGTTTGGACCAATCAGGTTCCATTTTATCCTTTCTTTCTTACTTGTAATGTATCAGACTATTGTTGTGGAAAACAAACTGCAACTTTATCTTTATTTCTATCTTTTCTGAACAAACAGGATATATCCTCCAATCTCTGTTTTCCAGTCATGATGATTATTTTATGACAAGTCTATTAACTCTACATTTATCATTTTATATCCTGTGTCACAGTGTATCCAGTTTCCCAGGTTCCAAGTATTTGTATACTAAGATTTCCATTGTTTCTTTCTTTCATAATTTAGTTACAGATTAGCTGCTTTCAGCTCCAGAGGGAACAGAATTAACCTCAGCTACGTGTACCTGTTAATTCAGTATATTCCAGTTTTCAGAGAATTGAGTATAAGCATTTTAAACTCCCTATTTCTAGCTTACAAAATTTGAATTTGTTGATCTCAACCATCTGGATTTCCAACACACACATACATACCCTTGTTAATGTTATTTAATACTTAACTAATTCACAGGAATGGCAGACAATTTCTTCTTGCAGTGGTGATTTTCCTGCATGTGGTTGATGAATTCTTACCTGCACAGGTTATTCCAGCAAAAAAAGAAGAGGAACATGTTGATTCTGGATACAGATCTGGTATTTTGCATTGTTCAAGTGCTGTCTCATTACCATGACAAACATCTCCTACCAACAAGTATGGTTTGAAATCTTCTTTGAAATGTGAAGCATCATGGACACTCACTGGAGCTCCACAGCCCGCCTGGTTGCAGATTACTGTAGCATGGCTCCATTGAGAGGCTGTAAAACATAGCTTCATCCACTGACCATTGTACTTCACTTCCACTATCCCAGAACAGCGGTTTTCTCCATGGCTCAGCTTCAGCTCATTAACTGCACCTTCAAATAGAGAATCAGAACAGTATAATTAATACAGAGGCATCACAAGCAGGTCCAGGGAGCTGATCCTTCCCCTCTATGCAGCACTGGTCAGGCCGCAGTTGGAGTACTGCATCTAGTTCTGGGCACTGCACTTCAAGAGGGATGTGGCTAAACTTGAGAGGGGCCAGAGGATGATCACTTGCATGGTCAGAGGGCAGCAAGCCAGGCCTATGAATATAAACTAAATGGCCTGAATCTATTCAGCCTCCACAAGAGAAGACTGAGAGGGGATCTGGTGGTCATCTAGAAACTCACCGGGGGGACCAGCGGAAAATAGGTGAGGCTCTGTTCCCCTGGGCATCACCTGGCATAACAAGGAATAATGGCCACAAATTAATTGAGAGCAGGTTCAGGTCTGATATCAGGAAGCATTTCTTTATGGTTACAGCTGGTAGGCTCTGGAATGGACTCCCAAGGGAGGTGGTGCTCTCTTCTTCCTTGGGGCTCTTCCAGAGGAGGTTGGATAGATATCTTGCTGGGGTATTATGATCCCAACACTTATTCCTGCCCAGGGCAGGGGATTGGACTTGATGATCTGTTCAGGTCCCTTCCGCCCCTAGAAACTAGGTTTAATTAAAGAATAGGCAGTGACATCCCTACAGCTATTGTTAACAGAGCTGGTCAAATAGCTTGTCAGCTGTGGTACTAGGGAAATGTCAGTTGTTTATAGCTTCATGACACACTTGCAAATGCAATTAATTGGAAAGCAAGTATTCTTGGTGTAAGGATATGTCATTTTAAAATTGACTTAAAGGATGTGTTTGTGGCACCACGTACTGCATGGCTATGCTCATCTGGATGTGGCCATAGGGCATTCCCCCACATGCAAGGGTTTGTGCTTGCAGTGGCAGAAAGTGGAGCGGCATAAATTTGTGCTGTTCCTTTTGGCTCTGCGCACATGCTTGTATGTGTGTTTTGGTATGAGGCAAAATGCCCCGCTTTAACAAAACTGGCGTTTCCTTGCTTCTCCCAGCTTCTGGCATGCTGGAGGAGAGGGGCAGAACTAGAGGAGGAGAGATGCTCTGGCTGGCAGCCACAGCATCTCCCTGGATGACTAAGCCTCCATGTCTGCCAGTTCACACTCCTGTGCTGCACATCACAACACTTCGTTCTGTTAAGCTTTCTTTTTTACTACTGGGATTTTCTGGTAGCAAAATTTGCCCCCAGGCTATAATCTGAAACACAGGTTATGTTTTAGTGTGGCAGGCATTCAGTTTCTAGTATGACAAAGAGGTCTGTGGCACCACACGCTGCACGTGTCTGCATGTCAGGAGCCAGCCCCAGAACTGCCAGTATGCTTCTGTAGCCATCATCTTCCAGAGTACATCTACATGTGCTATTAATTTGATATCAGCTTACTGCACAATAAAATCCTGTGCAGTAATCCTTCCTGGGAGGACATCTACACATGCTCCCTCTTGAAAGCAGATTTGCTCAGCCCTGCTCTGACCCCCTGCAACAGCCAGGGGGAGTTCCAGGCTCCCCTCACGACTAGCCTGGGGGCTGGCAAGAGGCATGGACCAATCCCAGTGGCCAAAGGGGCCAAGAGAGCTTTGCTGTCTGGAATGGTTTAGACAGGGATGTTTAGGAGGGACGGCTTAGGCAGGGCTTTGGACTGGATGACTTCCTAAGGTCCCTCCAGTCCTACTTTGCTATGATTCTGTCATTGTACCTGCCTACTGCGATTCCAGTCCCACAGTGCCACAAGCTATAGCAAGTGACCAGAATGCAAAGAGCCCAGTGCCTGCAGCACTGGGAGTGCCAGAAGCCAGCAGTAGGGGCTGGGAGGGGAGCAGCGGCAGCAGCCTGTGTGCAGGGAAACCATCAGGAGCAGGGGGAAATGGGATAGTGATTCACTGTGGGATGCCTGGAGGATAAACCTACTGTCTAGATGTAAGGCAGAATGAAATATCAGGGTACAAAATAGTATGTGCTTCCTCCAGAGCCTTTTTGTCTCATTTGTATCTTTGTGCATTAGGATGTAGGTTGTAGCCGTGTTGCTCTAAGGACATAGGCAGACAAGGTTCTTTGGGTGAATCTGGTATCTTTTATTAGACTAACTTAAATAGTTGCAAAACAATTATTAAGCAAGCTTTCAGGTTCAAAAACCTGAAAAAACCAGCCCAGCCTCTGGCTTCTTTACTTTTCATTCCATCCAGGAAGAGCGCACACCAACTGCTGAAACTTCCTTAGTCTGACGAAGGGTTTTTGTTTTCCAAGTATTTAAGTTGGTCTAATAAAAGATACCAGATTCTCCCAAAGAACCTTGTCCGTCTTTGTACACTAGAGTTTTGAAACATTTCAACTGCACTTTGAGCCCATTTGAAATTTTTTTAATATTATGCCTGTCAACAGCATGGTTGCTTAGAAGCTCAGCAGGGTTTATAACGCTGCAACAGTTGGGCACTATGAGATTATGAATTCAGATTTATAACAATGGCACGTGGGACATAATGTGCACCAGTCACCAGGAACATAAGAAACAGGGCTGAGAGGGACTGCTTGGGCCACTGAGACCAGGCCCTTTGCACTGACAGGCACAATTGTCCACCAAATAACTACTCCGTCCATTCTCTCATACCATGAGCACAAGACCACAAAACAAAAGGAACCTACTGCATGCCCCCAACAGAACAGAGAATGAAAGATCTGAATACTACCAGGGTCATATCTGTTCAGTGAAATACGGTAGTTGACCCTAAAAAGAGGGCAATGCTCAGTGCTAAAGAGGAGGACAAGGGGAAGATAAAAAAAAGTTCTTAATCTAACCTGGGAGAAAATTTAATCTTGATTCCAAATCAAAAGATTGATTTGACATGAAAGCTTCAGGAAGAATTTGGGAGCATTAGTTGCCCTAATCAGTCTCTCATCTCTGTCTGCAGGCAAAGTCTCATAGCTCAGAGGAAGGCAAAAAAAGAAAAGAAAAGAAAAGAAAAGGAGGTAAATACTATACTCAGTTGGGAGAGATACTCAATAGGAAGGTTCAAGTGACAGCCAGTGAATTATGAGTTGCACATTCTAATTTAATATTATTCCCCTAAGAAAACAAGCCTCCTATTCTGAGGTTGTGGCTTCAATATCAAAACCTATTTTGGATGGATTTTAAACTTCCTTCTAACTTTTGTTTTACTCCATTAAAATCACTGGATATTTCTTTTTTTTTTCCATGCAAGAAATTACTATAAATATATAAACCAAACAACCCTCTGTGTTTGAACAGCTCATCCTGCAGACTCCATAACTGGGGAGAGAGAGAAGTGAGAGAATAACTTCTGGGATTTTTATGTCTCTCTTTTCTCAGTGCCTTGATTCCCAGCTAGAAAGAATTCAAAATTCATAAGAGAGAAATGTATACAATACTCACTGTTGGTTGTCTGAAGAACAAGTAGGACAAGAAACCAAAGCAGCTGAGTGGAGAGGTGCCCCTTCACTGCCATCATGCCCCTCATCCCTGCCGGCACTGCCCTGCATGCACCTCACACTCTGCCAGGGCTTCTCTGTGTCTGACAAAGAATACAAAGCAGGGGAGGAAATATATAGATTCACATGCTGGCAGCACTGCAGGGAGGAGCCAATAGAAGCAACCTTCACCTTTTTAGACATTATCAGGAGGTTTATCTCCAATGTTTCATGGCTAAAACCTCCAATAAAATAGTAAAACACTGCCTGTGACCATATATGAGAGACAGCTCCGCTTCTGATGTCACATTCGCTACAGTCCCGGATCATCATGCAACCGCTCTTTCTGGTTTGGGGCAGGAACATTACATTTACAGTCATCCTTTTTCTAAACATCTCTAGAATATACCAAATATTTAAGCAAAGAAATGTGGAAATCATACATCCAAATTATTTTTAGCAATGTCAGAAAAGAAACCCTTCATAATACTGAGTTAAAGACTGAGTTTAGAAAACTCAAACATCTGAAAATCAGGAAATGAAATTTTAAAGTGTTTCATATTTTAAAACTTTGAAAATCAGGAAATACAGGGAGGTATCAGGACATACATAACAGATGATCAAGTGTGGTTTCCACCAACTCTGAGTTAGTGTATTAAAATGCAGGAGCAATTCTCTAAATCTGTGTGGGGTGTCTGCACATAGCTGGAAGAGAAGAGAAGGCTGAGAGTTTAATGCTGCAATAAGGGAAAGCACAGTCTTATATGTGCTTCAGGATGAAAGGTTTAAAAAAGGGAGTAAATGGCATTATAAAATTAGTAGCTGTGGTGTTCCTTCTGTGGGGCAGGTTAAGTGTTGCATCTTAGTATGGTTGGAAGCAGGTCCCATCCAGTGCAGGTGAAAGGCAGGGGGACAATATACATACTTTGGACTGACTTGGCTACCAGTCAAAGAAGAGAAACTTAATGCTGTTTTGGCATATATTTAGACATTTTATATCCTAATTTTCACAAGTTTGGTTTGCTTTTTTTCTGAACACAGCATTTGATATGGACATCAAATACCACCAGACAAACTGAATCCTCTGACAACAACACTTTCTGTTTCCTATGTGTTTTCCTTTTCATTTCTTTTTTTTCTTCTCCCACGGGAGCACTCTTATCTACACAAGTTAGGGGCCATGTAGGCAGATGCATATATCACACAGATCTGCAGTTGTGTTGTATAGCAGATCCTTAGTAGCATCAGGATACACTGTTATTCCTCGGGGCTTCTTCCCTCTCCTAGATATTTAATAAGAGTGGATTAAGATGGTGCAATGACATGCTGGCGATGAGGACAGGTGACAGGGCTGGGAGGAAAAGCCACATCATTTTTCCATGTCTCACACTCCTGACTGGTGTATTGCTTAGAAAGCACAACAGTATTAAGTAGGCTAATGAACAGCTTCTGGGACTATGTTTTCCTATCCCTCCTTTCTTTTTCTCCCATAGCCCTCCAAAGAATATATCCCCCGGAACACTGTTTGCAGGTCACCTTCTCCTGGCTTTCTCATTAAACAATTATCACTGCAGGAGCCACTGAATTCTAAAATGTTTCTCTGTGTTCTCAGTGTCATGCCCCAATGACCAGTGCACCCTTGACATGCAAGCCTGGGTTGGCCCGACCGGCTTGGCGCAAGGAGGGATTTATGACCGGACAGGTGGGGGTTAATGGCGAGCAGGAGTCAGATGATTTAAATCATGATGGTTACACAGAAAGTTTATTTTACTTACGCTACTGATGTGATGCAGCGTAGGCAGAGGAGTTGATTTATTCAGTTACAGCATGCAGATATCATGTGACCCAGCTTTTACAGGGTGGGTAAGAAAGTTGCTTGTTAGAGATTCCGAGCGATTCACACAAGCCGTTGCAGTCTGCAGATTACCGAGAGCTCTTGATAAGAAAGATAATGAGGGAGATAATCGAGCCAGCAAGGACAGGGTTACGCCGAGATAAAGATCGGAGGTGGGGAGATGTTTGTAAGAGGCCACTTTACAAACTGTGTCTCCTGGGTGTGTGTGTGGAGAGTTGTCCGGTTTGGGCAGAAGTTCTTTTAAAGTTATACTTGGCCAGGGTAGCCAATTACTACACGCCAGGCATGACTAATTAACAGGCTGGCACTTGTGCTTTCTTTGTTTGCTCAGGTTTCATGCTGGCAGCCCATCCTTCAAGAAAGCGGGGGCTTTTCTTTTAGTTTAGGTGGTACTGAGCCTGTTTGGTCACAAGAGGGTAAGCACGACACATTATTCTGATGTTACAGTTTCATTAAAGTCAGCTAATCTCATTACTATAGGTACTTTATCTTTTGTGCTGGGCTGTCAAGGTCAGTTTCTCTCTCTCGTATGGGAGCTCAAGTGATTTGAAATGAGGCACAGACAGGGGTGTGCATATGCAGCACTGTTACAAACTAAAGAATAACAGTGTGAGACTACAGTTACAGAGTTTGTTGTGTTAACCTCTGACCTTTTGCCATTTGACCTTTTGCCTTCAGCATCTGAAATCAAAGACTTTGATCTTTGACACTCAGAAATGCCGTCTACCTAATTGACAGGAAATGGCATTCCTGCATGTTACACACTTCCTTGGCCATGTAGCTCAAGCTTATATCAAACCAGTTTCTCTCTTACAAAACAGCCCCTACCTTTGTCTTTTTCATCTCAGCCTTCCCCAGCCATGCATCTCCCTTGTCAAGTCAATTCTCTCCATATTATCAACCTTCACCGCTATCCCTGACTAATTCTTCTTTCTGCCAAACACTTACAAGGATGCTGTCTACCAGAATCTTTTAGGTCCTGGTTTTCAGAGATTTAACTGGGCTTACTAGCTGGGGCCAAATCTAAATCATGGCCCAGATGAGCAGGTGTAGGGAGCAGAAAGAGGGCTTAAAACACACTAAGCAAGTATGGGCTTCTCACCTCCAGGAACATGCACAGGGGTCATAGAGGGACCCAGACATGCCCAGAACACCAGAGACTCCTGGATCCTTAGCATTACGTTCATATCCATCTGTAGAGCTTCTCTCTCATTGTGTTCATTATTTCTTCCCCAGAGGGACAGGGGCCATAAGCTGTGGTTAGAGTTGTTGGATTGTCACATTTTGGGGCCCAAACAAAGGCAAGGTTCGAATCCCTAAATTAAACTGAAAAAAAAAGTTGGTCTTCGGTCTTAAGGTATGATTTTTTTCCCCCAGAGGCTGAGTCTAAGGAAGCTTTGGATGTATTTGGGATGCTATTCTGACCTGGCTCTCTACATGGCACATCAAAGATTAAGAAGCCAAATATGTTTGTGCATATAAGACCACTTAAAAAAGTAGAATGAGTATACCCCATAGAAGAGGGTATAGCTTAAGCATTAACTCAGAGATAGATAATGGCCAAGCCCGCAGCCTGGTGTTTAGAGCATATCAGAGAGGTTTTGATAAATGTGAATAAATCTTAATCAACGGTGCTGACGAAATGCACCTCAGGGTGCTGAAGGACCTGGCTGTTGAATCCCAGAGCCATTGGCAACAGTACATACAAAGTCATGAGTTACAGCCAAGGCTCCAGAAGCCTGGAAACAAGTCTAGCATAGTGTTGTGGCAGATTATGATACTGTTTGTAAAACTTCTGGGTTAAATGTGTTAATCTTATACTGAGGTTGCATGTCTGCATTTCCCTGACCAGGCAGCATGGGACACGTGAACAGGCAGGGTGCCAGGGAGAAGGCCCTGGAGGGTGGAGCCTGCACACTGCCACTGCTCTCCACTGCCACTGCCATGCCCTGAGCATGGGACAGGGGACTGCTGTCCTCTGAGCAACAGACACATCTCACTGCTAAAGCAGGGCAGGAGCAGCCTTGGGGCTCCTCCTGCACCTGGATCAACCCGGGATGGTAGTGGGAGTCATGGAAGTGGGGACTGTCCAAACCACTGGATCCCCTCTGCACCTGCCCCTGTCTCTGACTTAACCTGGGCATTGTGGCTCAGGGACGTTCTGCTGCAGTGCTGTGGGCTAGTATATATCTTTATTTAAGGGTGAAGTTACACTGCAACAGGGTGATAGTCAACCCTGTTCCTTGGCTCCTCTCCCAAGAAGTGGGGGAGCCGGTTCATGGAAAGGGCAGTGACTGGGACACGAGGCACAGTTGTGCCTCTTTAAGCACCGGATGAAAGAAATGGCACATGAGGGTTTGGGATCTACAAACGAGGGGGCATTGAGGGCAGCAGATTTTCCCCTGGGGGCACACAAAGAGATATGAGAGAGCGTGGCCAGCATGATCAGAGATGGATCTGAATTGAGAGCCAATGCTGCGGAGTCTAACTCATCAGGTGAAGAAACCACGGTGAGAGATAGTTGAGAGAAAGGTCTCTAAAACCATGAGCACTTGCCTGGTTGTTCCAACGAGGGGAACTCCTTGTACGGCTGAGGTAGGAAGTGGGGACCAGGAAAGAGAGGAACAGGAAAGGGAGAGGTTACAACATAACTTCCCTGTTTTTTGCAATCAAGTGAGAGAGAGGGAATTGAAGCCACAGATTGGGGGAAAAAATGGCCATGAACTGTGATGAGAAAACTTAATAAAAGCAATTTTTGTTTTCTTTAATAGCAGGCTGATTGATTGTGTGATATCTCAAGGATTAACATCTCTTTTTTCCTTCCAACAGCAAAGGCATGGCAGAAGAGTCCCTGAGGGGAAAGATTAGTTGATCTCCCGTACCCCGGTCTCATACACATTACACTTTGACCATACGAAATCCGTGGACTGGTAAGCAGTGTCAAAATTAGAACATGCTGTGAGCAGTCACACATTAAGGGTTAATAAACAGATAAAGACCTTTGAGCATAAAAGCTGAAGCAGCATATATAAAGCAGTAGATCTAGAAACCTATCAAAGATGACTTGCTAATTGGCATAACTTCAGAAGAGAAGAGCAACCCATGGTAGCATGAAGCTGCAAGAACAACCAAAAAAGCAGCCAGAAAACAGAGGTGAAAAAGAAATGCGGGATCAGTTTAGTGTCTTCATAAATGAAGGGGGAAGGTTGACAAATTAAAGAATGGCAGGACACTGCCACTGGTAGAGGAATAGCAGAAGGAAGAATCAAGCAAGACTGAAGATAGAGTTAGAAGATGGAAGAAACTAAAAGAGAAGGATTAAACTGATCCAGATACCAACAGGGAACCAAATACCTCCCACAGTCTGTACCAATCTCACACAAAAAAACTAAATTAATTTATTCAGTTTATTTTAAATGTTGGGATGGACAATAATAGGTGTACAATAATAGTTGTGGACACCAGAATGGCTAACTTTGAAAAAATGTGGCAGGGAAAAAGCGGGTCTTCACAGTCCTGGACCATGCCCTGAGGCAACCAGAGATGAGCCGGTCAGAGTTTTTCCCTTATACTCCCCCTTCCTTCCGCCTGCCCTCCGTTCATTCCCTCAACTCTTTGTTGGTTCCCCCAAATCTCCATTGGTTTCTCCCTCCCCCGTACATTCCTCCCACCCACCATTCATTCCCCCCAATCCCAGCAAACTCTCTCATCCAGCCCTAGCCCAATGCACTCACCAGCTGTAGCAAAAGCTGTTGGGGCCACTCAGGGCCTCATTGCACAGCCTCCCTGCACGGGGTGGGGAAGGTGGGGTGGAGGGGCTCAGCCCAACCACTTGACAGCCATGCTGCTGCATCCTGTGGGTGTGACCTGGCTCAGCAGGGCACTGTGCACTGTCTCGCAGCTCTGGGCCACTCAGGCTGAGCAGTGCTGCGCCCCAGGTGACAGCCGCAGCACCCACGAACAACCGGCAGCTTTCCCCTCAGCTCAGAGAAGGTAGAACATGGGGAAGGTGTGCATCTGGCTTTCTTGCTGCAGATACACTTGGGGCCAGCCCTGGCAGAGGGAAGCGGGCCAGAAGCAGCTCAAGCAGGAAGTGCCATTCTGGAAAGGTGCCTGGCCACCAATCCAACCAAACCGTCCCTTTGCGGAGAGTGTCGGGAGAGTTGGTGAGAGCTTTGTACTCTGGACAACCACCGTGCCCATCATGCTAGTGTGTCCAGCTCCTTTGGGAGATGGACCATGGCTCCTGCTTCTTCTATGCCCTGGAGAGGAGGCAGGGAGCCAAGAAGTAGATCACCTGCCTTCTGGTGGTTGATGGCACCCCCGTCACAGATCCAGGGGAGATGCAGTGGTGCGTACAAGCCTTCTATGAAGAACTCTGCTCCCTGGATCTAGCCAGTGCCAAAGCCTGTCAGACACTGTGGGAGGGACTCCTTCAGGTCAGCACAGGCGAATGGGACCAGCTGGAGGCTCCTCTACCCCTGGCCAGGTTTTCAGCTGCCTTCTGCTTGATGGCTGGCAACAAGGTGCCAGGCATCAACGGGCTGACTGCAGAGTTATACTGGGCCTTCTGGGACATCCTTGGCCCGGACTTTTCTGTGGTCTGGGCCAAATCCGAGGGAAGTGGGGAGCTCCTGTTACACCTTGAGGGCCTGCTGACCCTCCTGCAAAAGTAGGTAGATCCCCACAACCTGAGGAACTGATGCCCTTTGTCCCTCCTCTGCATGGACTACAAGGTGGTAGGTAAGGACATCTCGCTGTGCCTGCAGTCCGTGCTGACAGATGTGATCTATCCCAACCAGACATACACGGCGACTAGATGTTCCACCTTCAACAACCAGTATCTGGACCAGGACCTCCTAGAGTTAGTATGCTGGGAGAACCTGTCTATTGGATAGAGTGCATCAAGTGTACCTCAGAGGCTCACTACAGGCCTTTGAATTTGGGCACCACTTCATGCGGGCTCTCCAGATGCTGTATGCCTCTGCAGAGTGTTTTGTCAAGCTCAACTAGACCATGATGGAGCCCATCCCATTCAGGAGAGTGGTTTATCAAGGCTTCCCACTGTTGGGCCAGCCGTACACCTTGGCCCTGGAGCCCTTCTTCATCCTCCTGTAGAGGTGGGTAGCAGGGTTGATGCTCCAGGAGATGGTGGTGCAGCTGTTCCTGTCAGTATATGCTGATGAGATACTCCTCATGGTCCAGGGCTCAGGTGACCTGGTGAAGGTGGAGGCCTGCCAGGTATTGAACTGGGCAGCTTCCTCTGCCTGGGTCAACTGGGTCAAGAGTTTTGGCCTGGAAGTGTGTGACAGGTGGCAGGTGGGCTCACTCCTGCCCATGTTCCATGGGATCTGCTGGAGCATGGCCTCTCTACTGTACCTGGGGGTCTACCTGTTCCCCACAGACCCTTCCCCACCAGACAACTGGCACCAACTGGAGGAAAGGGTGGTGGAGCGGCTGTGGGCATGGGCAAGGCTCCTGAGGTGTCTGTCCCTGAATGGGTGTGTGATGGTGCCGAACCAGCCGGTCCTCTCCAAGCTCTGGCACCAGTTACACACCCTGCCTGTGCCCCC
>NC_143398.1:144998734-145022662 GCF_052110815.1 Crocodylus siamensis | reverse complement strand
GCTTTCGGATCAAGGTGGGAATCACTGACTGTAGCCCAAGTGTGTCCAAGTCTTATCTGCAGACGTCCTGAGCAGGCATTGTCACCTTCAATCAGCCGGGGCTGTGTGTCACCTAGAGTCAAACAAGCCATCAGTGAATGGAACACAAACCCCTTGCCCTCCATTTCAGCCTTTAGTAAATGCAGATAATTGTTTCAAACCTTTTGCATTCAAAATTGTTTTAAAAATAGGGAATTAACTGTCCATACACACATTAATTATTTTTCTAGTTCTCAATTATTTAATTTTTCACCAATCACGAGGTTAGGGCACATGACTATTTTATTAAATACTTTGTTTTCTGATTAATTATTCTGATATTGTGTATTACACTGTTACTAACTGTTAACAAAAAGTTGTGTGGTTTCCACTTTCAGCTTTAAATAATCCTACCTTGATACTCAAGAAAGAATACAGTAAGTAAGTCAGAAGAAGGAATAAGAAAAGCAGAGAGGAAGGAAGACAAGTTGTACTAGCTATAAACTGAAAGCTAAGGATCTGTTCTTTCACTCTCTTGCAACGTGAATGATTTGGACTTGGGAAAAGTTATGCACACCCTCATTGCCAATTCTAATAGCAATGTGAGCAAAAGAGTTATGGTTTGGAAACACTTCACATTCATTTTGCACAGCTGAAAAAAACGACATAAAGGCTCCAAGAAAAGAAAGATTCAGTCTCGGTATTGGGAGGAGCATTCTAACAGCCAGAGTGATTGTGGAGATGAATACCCAGATTGGGAGGTAACCGTAACACCATTACATGAGTTATTTGAGTTCACGTAAAGCTCTTGGGAGAAAACAAACAAACATCAGGATGCTGTAGTTGCACCAAGGAAATCTCTACTGCTACTACTACTACTACGCTTAGTTACCTACTGGCTTGAGTTCCCCAGGACAGCAATGGGGAAAGCATACATCGGATTCATGCATTATCAATGTAAACAGGCAGACTTCCAGTACAGATTCTCTGATACTACACACTGGGAGCATCTACACTTCATGCTACATCACCACAGTGATGCGCTATGTCAGCATAGTGACACGCTACACCAACATAGTGACAGCGTGCATCTACATGTCACTGGCAGCTACTTCGCCATAGCTGTGCACTCCCTCCTTTTAGTGCACCACGAAGGCAAAGTAGCAGCTAAAGCTAACCATGCACCATGCGCATGGCACAGTGCAGGTGTTTACTATGACATAGGGCAACATGTAGACGTGTCCATAATACAATTTAGGACAATTTAGGCTCAGATACAATAGCTTTTTAAATGTAAACAATGTTTCTGATTTGAAATGGAGTCAAAACCTATAAACAGTAAATAGTAAATATGGCATTGGGAGAAGTAATCAAGGGATTCCAAAGACTTGGATGTCCTCATTCTCAGTGAGCATAAAATTTATAGGAGTTGAGGATATTTACTCACTTCCTTGTTGTTTCAGAAGGATAAGACACGTTCTTTTTTCAGTCCCTTTTCTTCCATGGCATTTCCCTGACAGGTGGAAGGATGGCTAATTCCTTACCTGAGCATGTGACTCCAGTGTAGAAAGAAGGAGGGCATGTTGACTCCATAGTGTAGGAAGCCTCCCTGCATTCCATGACGGTTGTCTCATTGCCATGGCAACGAATCCCTGTAACTAGGTACGGTCTGGAATCCTCCACAAAATGGCTGGCGTTGTGGAAACTCATTGCTGATCCACACCCGAGTTCTCTGCAAAGTACTGGAAATGCTTTTATAGATGCAACAGGAAAACATATTTTCATCAAGTAATTGCCAGATTTTTGCTTCCACTCTGCCAGCACATGGACTGCTACCATTGATAAGCTTCACTCCACTGTATACACCTTCAATTGGAGAAGCAGGACAGAATTAGAGAAGAGCACATTGAGTCATATCCCCTAGCTATTCTTACCCAAGCTCCTTAAGCGGTAGATGCCAAACAGAGGTTTAGACAAATACCAGTGGTGTATGGCTTTTGTCATTCATTTCT
Organism: Crocodylus siamensis; assembly: GCF_052110815.1. Lineage (NCBI taxonomy): Eukaryota > Metazoa > Chordata > Crocodylia > Crocodylidae > Crocodylus > Crocodylus siamensis. Next base: position 145,020,632 of record NC_143398.1, on the reverse strand, counting down.
AAATCAGTCTCCTGGATTTTTTAATGTATTCACTATGTCTAATTTAGTTCTGCTAATTTACTCAGTTGCTTCTGCCTGCTTCCTGTGGCACATATGAAGTAAGCGCAGGAAGTGGAAACAGCGGTCTCTAATGCTTTGCACAGCTCAACACTGAAGTTGCAAGAAGGGACAGGTGCTCTCCCCTGTTTGTTTCATCAGCCATGAAGTTTGAACAGCACATTCAGAGCCAGCCAGGTATCTGCTCCTATTAAACCAGTTTCTGCTATTGCTGTTGGTGACCTTAACAATACAAACACATTTTCACAGCTATCTAAGTCACAAGGGAGTCAGAGAATGAGATGACCTTTTCATACATTTCATGCACCACACAGTCACCAAGCTCATTTACAAATTATGGCTGAGCCACTATATCTTGCTTTTAATATTCAATTGAGCAAAACAGATGGAGAACAGAGCAGAAATTCCTACCCCACTGGGGCAATGGGCCAGGTTAGGACCCACAGCCCTTTCCATTACAAAGCAACAGCCACCTCACTGTAGCATCTCTTCTTCATGGCCCATGCATCTCTTCCTCTTGGCTGCACAGATTCAAGATTAGGCCTCTCCAGCCCACCTCTACTCTCCCTGCTCCTCACGCCTGGAGTATATTCAAGGTCATTCATATTAAAACCAGCCTGTACAAAGTTGAGGTAAACGGTACCCCTACCTGAAGCTTGGAAAGTAGCCATAAAATAATAATAATAACAACAACAATAATTACTAACAATAATAATAATTGGATGTAAACTATGTCTGTTTATCCCAGCTGACTTCCTGCCCGTGGTGTGGGGCTCGACCTGATGATCTCATGAGGTCCCTTCCAGCCAATAATGTCTATGAAATCTATGAAACTGCTAATGGTTTGTCCCATACTATCATGGGATTCTCTGGTGTGGGACCTCCAGGTATCCCACAGTACAGTTTTTGGCCCCAAACCTGGCTCCTTTTTAACTCTGTCTTGTCACACTGGTCCAGACCACAGCATTTGACTACCCATAGAGAGCCAATCCCATTGCCATCTGGGTCAAGAAGAAGAATCAGTGAGAACTCTAGTCAAGCCACTGAAACAAGATGGTATACCACTGCCACTAAATACAAGACCTTACTCCTTTCAAGGCCTCACAAATCTTACAAGGCCTCACTAATCTTTAACTTTAATTAAGATCTTAGTGGCAACATGCAGCTCACAATACATGAACAAACAACAAGAAACATCTGGTCTAATCCTCACAGAGCATTCAGCAAGCACCTTTACCATACAGACAAAGTTCAGCCATCACAGCAGGGGGTCAGGGAGTTGCAGGTGGCGGCAGCTGGTACGGTGGTGGTCTCCTCACAGAAGCAGTCTACCAGACCCTCAAAGCTTCTGCTCTTGGAGAAGGCAGGTAAGCAGCAGGAGGGGATGCTTGCTCCCTCTGCATTCTCAAGCAACACATTTTCAGCAGTTCTTTAGCAGTTCAGCAGCTCCTTGTCTGAAGCCTTTGTGATTTATTGGCTAACAGTTAAGCTAGAGACAGATCAATAGCATCTCTCATCTTGTCTGAGTCCCAAAAGACAGAGGGGTCATACTGGGTATTGGGGTACACCATTAGGAATTCCCTAACATTCCAGGGAAGAGTCAGATGTACTGGTGGCCCGCTGCAGCTTGCCTGCCCTCTCCAAGAGTCAACGTCATCAGGGACTGCCATCCTTTTGCAGCAACAGTCAAGAAAAACCTGCTGAACTATGTCATAGAGTCTTAGAGAATTCAGGTTCAAAGGGACACCCACAGGTCATCTAGTCCATTGCCTTCACCCACCCAAGTAGTTACTTTCCTTGCTGCTTCTGATCAGCCTTTTGGTTGACTATAGGCGCTGTAGGACTCAAGCCCCCTATGGGATGAGGTCTTCGCTTCTCCTTCAATGGGCTTCCCAGCCCCACTTTCTCCCTCTCCCTCCTCCTCCCCCTCCCCTTCCCCTTCTCTCTCTCCCTGTCGCTCCATCTGCACTTGCTTAACTAGGTAAGTCTTCTGTTCTTCTGGGCTGCGTACTTCTCCCAGCGCTGTTATCAGCCTCTGCTGCTCTGGGCTTCCTCCAAACCCCACCCATGCTCTTCCTAGTAAAGGTCTCCTGCTCTACTTCTGGCAGACTGGCATTAGGAGAGGAGTTATTGTCCGCTTCTGGCTTCCCAATGCTTGGCTTTCCTCTGGGCTGCCCCTCTCCAGGTCCAGAAATATGCAGCAAGGTGTGGTGCACACCACTCTGGACCCAGCATTCACTCTGCATGTGGATTTCCCCGCCATTCATGGTCTGCAGCTCTTAAGATAACACTGGAGAAGGGTTTGGGTTTTTTTCAGGAAGCTTCTTCCCTTAGTTTCTCTCCTCTTGACACTTTCCTACTTCAGATACTTCCCAATGGTCTTCCTTCAGATATGCTCTGTCAATTTCCCACATACTGAGGGGAGACTAACCATTGTGTAGTTCCCTGGGTCCTCCTTTTGGCCTTTTTTCATAAAATGGACACCATGCTGGCTTTTTTGTGTGTCTGTGTGAATACTGAGGGAAGGTAGCTATCAAGTAGCCTTACCTTCCCTGCATCTACCGTTAAGAGTTCCCCCTGGCTAGTTAACAGTAGACTCACCACTTCCTTGATGCTTCTTCTTTGGCCAACACACTTACAGAATCTCTTCTTCTTGTCTTTACCTCCTTTGTCAGGTGTAACTCAGTCTTTATCTTTGCATTCCTGATTTTGACCCATCATGCCTTTGCAATATCCTGGTTGGCTTCCTTTGTGGCCTGCATTTCTCCATTGCCTGTATGCTTTCAATTTGCATTTGAGGCATCCTAGGATCTCCTTATGCAATCACATTGGTCTCCCGACATTCTTTGTGTGCTTCCAGGCAGCTCATCTCGTTTATTCCACATACTTTTCACAGTTCTGGAAATACATTTGATGCATCTTGGATTTTGACCTACATGCTTCACTTGTGATTGTGTAGCTCATTAGCCCTTTCCCAAACTTGATTTATTCTTCTGTTCCTTTCCACTCTGGTCTGTTTACATCAAGCACCAGTGTACATGTGCCACCTCCACTTTGGGGTCAGGTGGAGCAAGGTAACACTGGCCAGGGTTTCAGCATCTTGTGCTTATAGACCAGGGGCACCAGGAGTCCCAATGCAAAAGACTACACACTGCAGACCTCCCCTACTACCTTTAATTTGCCCACTGTGTTTCATTAGCCCCCAACAGGGCATAGGGGCCCTGTCTGTACTCCAGTACTATACAACGTAGTTGTTTCCCTAATGGCTTCCTGACTACAATTCCCACTCCCCCAGGTCCATAGGGAGCACATGGGAGAGACAGTTTACCATACTGAGAGTCTACAGAGTGAGTAAGCCGGCCCACTAGCTGGATGGCCTGAGAAGTTGCAACTTTGCTGTGGAGTTCTTCATGCTATCAAGGCAAAAACTAGGAAAACTATGAACTCCTCTATATCCTCCTGTATTGTTAGGCCAAACACCTGACAATGGTGGCAGTGACACCTCCTAACTAGATAACAGGCCAAGGATACAGTCAGAGCCTGGTGCATAAAAACCTGCCAAGCAAAGGAAGACACATGCCTGCACAAAAATGGATATTTTGGTTTCTATGCTATAATACGGCTCCTGCACTATGGAGGCCAGGCAATGGAGGTAGAAACAGACAGTGTACCACCACCCGTACTTGGCCATGGGCAGGAACAGGATCAAAATAGTGAGGTGCACCAGTATGTGGCTCACCAAGAAGCATGCAGATGCCAAAGAGTGGCCATTGTGTCACACACAGAGCAAACATTCAGAATGTCCATGAGCACCAAGCAGGAATCCATGGATCACCTTGTGTCTGCCTTCAACCTGCAGACAGGGCTGATGAATACACAAGAGCATGAGTTCTGTTGACAGTGTGCTCTTGGTGCTCTAATTATCACCCAGCAATTCAAGCACTAAGTGCTTTGTAGCCTCTGGGCACACATGCCATGGGACATGTGTCCCATGGGACACATGTCACAGCCCTTGGGCAGACATGTTCCTTGTCATGGGACTACAATGTCTAAGAGGGCTCACACAGATGCCGCAACACTCATGCACCCGCAGGTCTCAAACATGCATGTATCTCCATTTACAGGTGACCCATCTCCTTTTACAAAGTCACAACTCTGGTTTTTGCAGGAGCTGGGAGGCCACTCCACCTCCTGTGCCAGGGGCAGGACCTTAGACTAAGATGCCTCCTTGCCCATGCTTTTACTTGTCCCACACTAAAGAAGAGCTACTTACCTTTACCCAAGTGTCATATACTTAGGAACAAAAGACTGGGAGAGAGTGACACCAGTCCCTAGCAAGGCCTAAAAGGCTGCACTCCCTTGTAGCCTCACGCTACCCCTCAAAAATCCTTTTTGTCATTTTGGACCAATCAGGTTCTGTTTTATCCATTTTATCCTTTCTTTCTTACATGTAATATATCAGACTATTGATATGGAAATCAAACTGCAACTTTATCTTTATTTCTATCTTTCCTGGATAAACAGGATGTATCCTCCAATCTCGGTTTTCCAGTCATGATGATTATTTTATGACAAGTCTATTAATTCTACATTTATCATTTTTTGTCCTGTATCACAGTGTATACAGTTTCCCAGGTTCCTAGTATTTGTATACTAAGATTTCCATTGTTTCTTTCTTTCATAGTTTAGTTACAGATTAGCTACTTTCAGCTCCAGAGGGAACAGAACTAACCTCAGATAGGTGTACCTGTTAATTCAGTATATTCCAGTTTTCAGAGAATTGAGTATAAACATTTTAAACTCCCTATTTCTAGCTTACAAAATTTGAATGTGTTGATCTCAACCATCTGGATTTCCAACACACACATACATACACTTTTTAATGTTATTTAATACTTAACTAATTCACAGGAATGGCAAACAATCCCTTCTTGCAGTGGTGATTTTCCTGCATGTGGTTGATGAATTCTTACCTCCACAGGTTATTCCAGCAAAGAAAGAAGAGGAACAGGTTGATTCTGGATACAGATCTGGTATTTTGCACTGTTCAAGTGCTGTCTCATTACCATGACAAACTTCTCCTACCATCAAGTATGGTTTGAAATCTTCTTTGAAGTGGGAAGCATCATGGACCCTCACTGGAGGTCCACAGCCCAGCTGTCTGCAGATTACTGCAGCATGGCTCCACTGAGAGGCTGTAAAACACAGCTTCATCCACTGACCATTATACTTCACTTCCACTATCCCAGAACAGCGGTTTTCTCCATGGCTCAGCTTCAGCTCATTAATTGCACCTTCAAACAGAGAATCAGAACAGAATAATTAATACAGAGGCATCACAAGCAGGTCCAGGGAGGTGATCCTTCCCCTCTATGCAGCACTGGTCAGGCCTCAGTTGGAGTACTGAGTCTAGTTCTGGGCACTGCACTTCGAGAGGGATGTGGCTAACCTTGAGAGGGGCCAGAGGAGGGTCACTTGCATGGTCAGGGGGCAGCAGGCCAGACCTACAAGTATAGATTAAGGGGCCTGAATCTATTCAGCCTCCACAAGAGAAGTCTGAGAGAGGTTCTGCTAGTCATCTATAAACTCACTGCGGGGACCAGAGGAAAATAGGTGAGGCTCTGTTCCCCCAGCAACCACCTGAGATAACAAGGAATAATGGCCACAAATTGATTGAGAGCAGGTTCAGGCTTGATATCAGGAGGCATTACTTTACAGCTACAGTTGCTAGGCTCCAGAATGGACTCCCAAGGGAGGTGGTGCTCTCCTCTTCCTTGGGGCTCTTCCAGAGGAGGTTGGATAGATATCTTGCTGGGGTCTTATGATCCCAACACACAATTCTGCCCCGGGCAGGGGGTTGGACTTGATGATCTCTTCAGGTCCCTTGTGTTTGCAGTGGCAGAAAGAGGAATGGCACAAATTTGTGCTGCTCCTTTTGGCTCTGCGGACATGCTTGAATGTGTGTTTTGGTATGGGGCAAAATGCCCCGCTTTAACAAAACTGGCGTTTCCTTGCTTCTCCCAGCGTCTGGCATGCTGGAGGAGAGGGACAGAATTAGAGGAGAAGAGATGCTCTGGCTGGCAGGCACAGCATCTCCCTGGACGACTAAGCCTCCATGTCTGCCAGTTCACACTCCTGTGCTGCACATCACAGCACTTTGTTCTGCTATGCTTTGTTTTTTATTATTGGGATTTTCTTGTAGTAAAATTTGCCCCCAGGCTACAAATCTGATGTACAGCTTATGTTTTAAGGTGCCAGGCATGCAGTTTCCAGTGCCACAAAGAGGTCTGTGGGACCACACGCTGCACGTCTCTGTATGCCTGGAGCCAGCCCCAGAACTGCCAGTATGCTTCTGTAGCCATCATCTTCCAGAGTGCATCTACATGTGCTATTAATTTGATATCGGCTTACTGCACAATAAAATCCTGTGCAGTAATCCTTCCTGGGAAGACATCTACACATGCTCCCTCTTGAAAGCAGATTTGCTCAGCCCTGCTCTGACCCCCTGCAACAACCAGGGGGAGTTCCAGGCTCCCCTCACGACTAGCCTGGGGCTGGCAAGAGGCATGGACCAATCCCAGTGGCCAAAGGGGCCAAGAGAGCTTTGCTGTCTGGAATGGTTTAGACAGGGATGTTTAGGAGGGACGGCTTAGGCAGGGCTTTGGACTGGATGACTTCCTAAGATCCCTCCAGTCCTACCTTGCTATGATTCTGTGATTGTACCTGCCTACTGCGATTCCAGTCCCACAGTGCCACAAGCTATAGCAAGTGCCCAGAATGCAAAGAGCCCAGTGCCTCCAGCACTAGGAGTGCCAGAAGCCAGCAGTAGGGGCTGGGAGGGGAGCAGCAGCATGTGTCCAGGGAAACCATCAGCAGCAGGGGGAAATGGGATAGTGTTTCACTGTGGGATGCCTGGAGGATAAACCTACTGTCTAGATGTAAGGCAGAATGAAATATCAGGGTACAAAATAGTATCTGCTTCCTCCAGAGCCTTTTTGTCTCATTTTTTGTCCTTGTGCACTAGGGTGTAGGTTGTAGCCGTGTTGGTCTAAGGACATAGGCAGACAAAGTTCTTTGGGTGACTCTGGTACCTTTTATTAAACTAACTGAAATAGTTGCAAAACAATTAAGTAAGCTTTCAGGTTCAAAAACCACAAAAAACCAGACCAGGCTTTGATTTCTTTACTTTTCATTCCATCCAGGAAGAGCGCACACCAACTGCTGAAACTTCCTTAGCCTGACGAAGGGTTTTTGTTTTTGTTTTCCAAGTATTTAAGTTGGTCTAATAAAAGATACCAGATTCTCCCAAAGAACCTTGTCTGTCTTTGTACACTAGAGTTTTGAAACATTTCAACTGCACTTTGAGCCCATTTGAAATTTTTTAATATTATGCCTGTCAACAGCATGGTTGCTTAGAAGCTCAGCAGGGCTAATAATGCTGCAGCACTTGGGACTTTGAGATTATGAATTCAGATTTATAACAATGGCATGTGGGACATAATGTGCACCAGTCAGCAGGAACATAAGAAACAGGGCTGAGAGGGACTGCTTGGGCCACTGAGACCAGGCCCTTTGCACTGACAGGCACAATTGCCCACCCAATAACTATTCTGTCCATTCTCTCATACCATGAGCACAAGACCACAAAACAAAAGGAACCTACTGCATGCCCCCAAAAGAAGAGAGAATGAAAGATCTGAATACTACCAGGGTCATATCTGCTCAGTGAAATATGGTAGTTGACCCTAAAAAGAGGGCCATGCCCAGTGCTAAAGAGGAGGATGAGGGGAAGATAAAAAATAGTTCTTAATCTAACCTGGGAGAAAATTTTATCTTGATCCCAAATCAAAAGATCGATTTGACATGAAAGCTTCAGGAAGAATTTGGGAGCATTAGTTGCCCTCCTCAGTCTCTCATCTCTGTCCTCTGATAGTTCAGAGGAAGGCAACACAAAAAACAAAAACAAAAAAAAGAAAAGAAGAGAAAAGAAAAGAAGAGAAAAGAAAAGAAAAGGAGGTAAATACCATACTCAGTTGGGAGAGATACTTGATATGAAGGTTCAAGTGACACCCAGTGAATTAGGAGTTGCACATTCTAATTTAATATTCTTCCCCTAAGAAAACAAGCCTCCTATTCTGGGGTTGTGGCTTTAATATCAAAACCTATTTTGGATGGATCTTAAACTTCTTTCTAACTTTTGTTTTACTCCTTTAAAGTCACTGGATATTTCTTTTTTTTCCATAAACTCACTGCAATTACTATAAATATATAAACCAAACAACCCTCTGTGTTTGAACAGCTCATCCTGCAGACTTCATAACTGGGGAGAGAGAGAAGTGAGAGAATAACTTCTGGGATTTTTATGTCTCTCTTTTCTCAGTGCCTTGATTCCCAGCTAAAAAGAATTCAAAATACATGAGAGAGAAATGTATACAATACTCACTGTTGGTTGTCTGAAGAACAAGTAGGACAAGAAACCAAAGCAGCTGAGTGGAGAGGTGCCCCTTCACTGCCATCATGCCCCTCATCCCTGCTGGCACTGCCCTGCATGCACCTCACACTCTGCCAGGGCTTCTCTGTGTCTGACAAAGAATGCAAAGCAGGGGAGGAAATATATAGATTCACATGCTGGCAGCACTGCAGGGAGGAGCCAATAGAAACAACCTTCACCTTTTTAGACATTATCAGAAGGTTAATCTCCAATGTTTCATGGCTAAAACCTCCAATAAAATAGTAAAACACTGCCTGTGACCATATATGAGAGACAGCTCCGCTTTTGATGTCACATTCGCTACAGTCCCGGATCATCATGCAACCGCTCTTTCTGGTTTGGGGCAGGAACATTACATTTACAGTCATGCTTTTTCTAAACATCTCTAGAATATACCAAATATTTAAGCAAATAATGGTGGATATCTTACATCCAAGTTAGTTTTAGCAATGTCAAAAAAGAAACCCTTCATAATTCTATATTAAAGACTGAATTCAGAAAAACTTAAACTTCTGAAAATCAGGAAATGAAATTTTAAAGTGTTTCACATTTTAAAACTTTGAGAAAAAAAATCAGGAAATACAGGCAGGTATCAGAACATACATAATGGATGATCAAGTGCGGTTTCCGCCAACTCTGAGTTAGTGTATTAAAATGCAGGAGCAATTCTCTTAATCTGCGTGGGGTGTCTGCACTTAGCTGGAAGAGAAGAGAAGGGTGAGAGTTTAATGCTGCATAAGAGAAAGCACAGTCTTATATGTGCTTCAGGATGAAAGGTGGGACTCCACCCATGACTGGACCATGAGTACAGATGGCTATACCCTGTACAGGCGGGATTGTATAGATAAAAGGGGTGGGGGTGTAGCTCTCTATGTTAAGGAAAGCTACATGTCCCTGCAAGCTGATCTTGGCAACCAAGGTGGACAGCTGGAGACCCTCTGGGTTAAAATTCATGGGGAACATGGCACAGGGGACACAAGGGTGGGAGTCTACTACAGACTTCCCACCCAAAGTCCTGAGCTTGACCAGGAGTTTGCCTAGGAGCTGGCTGAGGCCGCATGCTCCAGGACCAGGGTTGTCTTCAATTACTCAGACATCTTATGGGAGGATCACTCAGCAAAATCCGAACGGTCACAAAGCTTCCTTTCATGCATGGATGACCTCTACCTGACTCAAGAAGTCTATGGGCCACCAAGAGGCAAAGCGCTGCTCCACCTGGTACTGGCTATGGGGGACGACCTAATCGGCGACCTAATGATCAAGGGTAAGCTGGGTGACAGTGACCACGAGCTGATCACCTTCACCATCCACCATAAAGCTGGCAAGTCAGTCAGCAACACAGAAGTCCTTGACTTCAGAAAAGCCAACTTTGACAAGCTCAGGAGGCTTGTCAGTCAGGCCCTAAGGGACCATGACCCCAGGGAGAGGGGAGTTCAAGAAGAGTGGAAGGCAATCCTCAATGCACAAGCTAAGTCTATTCCATCTCGAAGGAAAGGCAAGAGGGCACAGCAGCCCCCCGGGCTCTCCAGGGATCTAGCAGGCCTCCTAAGGCTAAAAAGAAAAGCTTACAAAGGATGGAGGAGGGGATTCACCTCCAAGGGGGATTATTCTGCACTGGTCTGGTCCTGCAGGGAGCAAACCAGAAAAGCCAAGGCTGCAACTGAACTCCAACTAGCTTCGAGCATCAAGGACAATAAAAAGTCCTTTTTCAGATATGTGGGGAGCTGGAGGAAAAGCAAGGGCAACATTGGACCCTGCTGAACCAGATGGGGCAACTGACAACTGACGCCCAGGAAGAAAGCAACCTATTCAATGGGTACTTTGCATCAGTCTTTCATCAGTCCCATGGGACTCCCATGTCCGCTACAGGATAGGGAGGTCCAGGTGATGGAGATCCCCTGCCCTCCATAAATGCTGATCTCGTGAACGAACATCTTGAGAAACTGGATACCTTCAAGTCAGCTGGCCCTGACAGTCTGCACACCAGGGTACTCAAGGAGCTGGCGAGAGTCATAGCCCAGCCCCTGGCACGGTCTTTAAAAACTCCTGGTGCTGTGGTGTAATGCCTGAAGACTGGACAAAGGCCAATGTGGTTCCTATCTTCAAGAAAGGGAGGAAAGTGGATCCAGCTAACTATAGGCGCATCAGCCTGACTTGTATCCCGAGGTAGATATTTGAAAAGGTTATTAAAGAGGCCATCCTTAATGAACTGGCCGAGACCAACATCCTAAAGGATAGCCAGCACGGGTTTGTTGTGGGCAGGTCTTGCTTGACCAATCTCATTTCCTTCTATGACCAGGTGACCTATCACCTGGACAAGGCAGATGAGATTGATGTCATCTATCTTGACTTCAGAAAAGCCTTTGATCTGGTATCCCATGATCACCTCTTGGCAAAAGTAGCCAACTGTGGCCTTGGGTCCACCATGATCCGCTGGCTGGGAAACTGGCTCCACGGTCAGACCCAGAGGGATGTAATAGATGGCAGTCACTCATCATGGTGTCCTGTGACCAGCGGGGTTCCTCAAGGTTCTGTCCTTGGACCTATGTTGTTCAACATCTTCATTATGATATGCACATTGGAGTCAGGAGCGGACTGGCCAAGTTCGCCGATGACACCAAACTTTGGGGCAAAGCATCCACGCCAAGTGAAAGGCGAGTGATCCAGGTTGACCTGGACAGGGTCAGCAAATGGGCAGACGAGAACCTGATGGTTTTTAACACTGAAAAATGCAAGGTTCTCCATCTTGAGAAGAAAAACCTGCAGCATCCTTATAGGCTCTGCAATGCTACGCTGCCTAGCACTATGGAAGAAAGAGTCTTGGGGGTCATCATAGACCACAAGATGAATATGAGCCTGCAATGCGATGCTGCGTCTACTAAAGCGATCAAAACACTGGCTTGCATCCATAGATGCTTCTCAAGCAAATCCCGGGACATCATTCTCCCCTTGTATTCGGCCTTGAGGCCGCAGCTAGAGTACTGCATCCAGTTTTGGGCTCCACAATTCAAAAAGGATGTGGAGAAGCTTGAGAGAGTCCAGAGAAGAGCCACGTGCATGATCAGAGGTCAGGAAACTAGACCTTACGACAACAGGCCAAGAGCCATGGGGCTCTTTAGCCTTGAAAAGCGCAGGCTCAGGGGTGATCTGATAGCCACCTAAAGGTTTAAATCAGGGTGTCCACCAGGATCTGGGGGAAAGTTTGTTCACCAGAGCACCACAAGGGATGACGAGGTCGAATGGTCATAAACTACTGCGAGACCATTTCACGCTGGACATAAGGAAGAATTTTTTTTTTTCTGTCCAATCCCCCAAGGTCTGGAACACTTTGCCATCGGAGGTGGTTCAAGCACCTACTCTGAACACCTTCAAGAGCAAATTGGATGCTTATCTTGCTGGGATCTTATGACCCCAGCTGACTTCCTGCCCTTTGATGTACTTCCGATGTCCCTTCCAGCCCTAATGTCTATGAAATCTATGAAATTCTCTGCCCTGGAGAGGAGGCAGGGAGCCAAGAAGTACATCACCTGCCTTCTGGTGGTTAATGGCACCCCGCTTACAGATCCAGGGGAGATGCAGTGGTGCCTGCAAGCCTTCTATGAAGAACTCTGCTCCCTGGATCTAGCCAATGCCAAAGCCTGTCAGACCCTGTGGGAGGGACACCTGCAGGTCAGCACAGGCAAATGGGACCAGATGGAGGCTCCTTTAACCCTGGCCAAGTTTTCCGTCTGCCTTCCGCCTGATGGCTGGGAACAAAGTGCCAGGCATCAACAGGCTGACCGCAGAGTTATACTGGGCCTTCTGAGATGTCCTTGGCCCAAACTTTGGTGTGGTCTGGGCCAAATTTGGGGGAAGTGTGGAGCTCCTGTAACACCAGAGGGCCATGCTGACTCTCCTGCAAAAGAAGGCAGATCCCCACAACCTGAGGAACTGGTGCCCTGTCTCCCTTCTCTGCATGGACTACAAGGTGGTAGCTAAGTGTGAGGGAGTGGGGCCTAGGAGCAGCCGTGTGCTCCCTAGTGCCCCCTACCATCACTCAAGGTGATTCAGCACCTTCTGGTTCTTGCCCACCACGTCTTTGATGACAATTAGTTCAGAAGGGAGGCTTCCTTTATCCCCTAGTGAACGGTGTGAGTGTTACCACCCCTACTCCATATGGGGTGCCTCAGCGCACCCCTGCCTTAAGGGCAATGCGTGCCTCCAACCTCCCCTTTAGCACGCCCCAAGCCTCACAGTTGTTTCTTGGATGTTGTTTGGGTCCCTTGCCCTTCGGCGCCCCTTGGGCTCGTACCGCCCTGGTGCCCCTTTCTGGCATCCCGGGCCTGTCGCCCACCTGGCGTCCGTGGGGCTTCTTACTCCCCGGTGCCTCTCTCTAATCCACCTGGGCCTACCACACCATTGGCACCCCTCTACCATCACCTCTGGGTCAGTCACGCACCTGTTGCCCTTTTACCGGCACCTCTGGGCCAGTTAAACAACCTGCACCCCTAATACCGGCGCCCCTGGGCCGCTGCTGTGACCTGCACCCTACTACCGGTGCCTCTGGGGCTTGCCGTGCCCGGGCCTCACCCCACAGGGCCTGTCTCTCTGGTTTATCCCACTCCTCACCCTCTGTGGAGCCTTTGTCGCACTTCCCGTGCTTGTTGCCCCTGCTGGGACCCTCTGCCACGCCCCTCGCACCCATTGCCCCCTCTGGGGCCTGTGCCACGCCCCTCGCACCCGTTGACCCACTCCGGGGCCTGTGCCGCGCCCGCTGCCCCACTCCAGGGCCTGTGCCACACCTCATGGCGCAAACCACTGTACCAACGGCATCACACATTCTGTGCCCTGTGCTGGGCACCAGGAGCCCCCAAGCCACTGGGGCGCTCCTGTGAGGCCTCCTCACACCCCTGCAGCCTCACCCAGTCCTCCGGTATAATCATAAACAAACCAAGCAGTCAGCCAACTGACTACAATGTAACAAAAGGCCTACCGGCTTATAATCCAAGCTCCACACAGTGCTGACTCTCAGTCATACCGCTGTCTGGACTCTCTCTCTCTCCCCTCACATCACTGCAGCCAGCCAAACCACCATCAATGACCCTGCTGCTCAGCTCTTCCAGAGAGCTGCAGCTCCTACAGCTGCCAGAGGGGAACTGCTTCTGGGCCCAGGCCTAAGCTGTTATAAAGGGCCCGGCCCTGCCCCCTTCTGGTCACCTGACTGGCTGGTTGCCATAGCAACCCACAGCTGCACTGCCCTGTTGATTGACAGCTCTGTTACTTACTTGTCTAAGGCACAGGACACCTCAGTGTTCCTGTGACACTAAGGCCATCTTGCTCTGCCTGCAGTCCGTGCTGACAGATGTGATCTATCCCCACCAGCCATACACAGTGCCTGGATGTTCCACCTTCAACAACCAGTACCTGGTTCAGGACCTTCTAGAGCTAGCCTGCTGGGAGGACCTGTCTTTCACCCTCCTATCCAAGGGCCAGCAGAAGGCATTTGATAGAGGGCATCACAGGTACCTCAGAGGCACGCTGCGGGCTTTTCGCCCCACTTGTGGTGGGCTCTCCAGGGCTATAGACCTCTGCAGAGTGTTTGGTCAAGCTCAACTGGACCCTCATGGAACCCAGCCCATTCAGGAGAGGCTGATACAAGGCTGCCTGCTGTTGGACCAGCTGTACACCTTGGCCCTGGAACCCTTCCTCATCCTTCTGCAGAGGTGGGTGGCAGGGTTGATGCTGCAGGAGGTGGCGGTGCAGCTGTTCCTGTCAGTATATGCTGATGAGATACTCCTCATAGTCTAGGACTCAGGTGACCTGGTGCAGGTGGAGGCCTGCCAGGTGTTGAACTCAGCAGCTTCCTCTGCCTGGGTCAACTGGGTCAAGAGCTTTGGCTTAGCAGTGTGTGACAGGTGGGCTCACTCCTACCCATGCTGCATGGGATCTGCTGGAGCCTGGCCTCACTACCCTAGTTGGGGATCTACCTGTCCCCCGCAGACCCTTCCCCTCCAGAGAACTGGCATCAACTGGAGGAAAGGGTGGTGGAGCAGCTCTGGGAATGGGCAGGGCTCCTGAGGTGTCTCTCCCTGAATGGGAGAGTGCTGGTGTGGAACCAAGCTCTGGCACCAGTTACACACCTTGCCTTTGCCCCCTGAGATCACAGCAGGGATACAGATATGGGTGTGTCTCACACCAATGAGAGGGGCTATGCAGCGCTGTCCAGTTCATGACAGATCTGGATTTATGGGATGAGAAAGGCACGAGACGTATATGACTATAAAAAGACATTTTATTGACTTACATCCCTTAACGATGGTGACTGGAACGCAGGAGTTACAAGTTACACTTTGTTTCCGGTAGCGGCTCAGCAGCTTGCAAGCTAATTTACTCGGTATGGGTACAGGGGTAGTTGTTACACCTGGGGGAGCATCGGCAGGAGACGACGGGTGATCAGCCCAGGGTAACTGCGAGTCCAGCTCGAGTTACTGTTGAATGGCGGTCTCCCCGAACAAAGGACAGGGATAGTTTTTATAACTTTCTTATCTGGTTTTACTCTGTGTCAGCCAATCATGACAGCCCGGGGCGGCGGGTGCTTCTTTGTTTGTTTGTGTGGTACTGAGTCTGTTTGGTCACAAGAGGGAGAGCGCAGCACATCAATCTGATCTTTACAGTTTCAGTTGGGCTAGCCAATTTGGGGCCACACTTGTCAGTTACGTCTTAGTTGCTACGGGCACCGGTATCTTTCTTTGATGTCTACGTTGTCATGCAATTAGGCTTCATGTCTAACTCAAGGTTAGTTTCTCATGAGTGGGGGTTTGAGTAATCTGGACGGGGCACGGGCAAGTGTGTTCATGCGGCACTGTTGCCAACTTGTACTTGACAGGGTGATGGAGTTTTTCTGGCCAGGACAACACTGGTTCGCTGCAGAGGTCCTGAGCCTCCCCTTGTGGGATGGAGGCAAGGCTCAGTTTCCTGCACAGCCAGGGCCTGATGTTCCGCCTTCAGGCCCTGCAGCAACTGCTATACTTTGTTGGTAGACAGGCGGCATGGGGCCACCTGGGCCGCACCTGTCTCCGCCACTTCTGGGAACTCTGATATGACTTGCAGCTCCTCGGCCTGTGGGGCCTTTCCTGCAGGACCTGCAAGGGTTGCCAGAGTTCCAGCACAACCTCCTCCGGGCCCGATGCCATCCTACTCATCAAGTCCCTCCTCTGGAGCCCCCAGCTGGAGGTGCCAACAGGAGAGGTGCCCTGGTTATGACAGAGGTTCATCCTGGCTGGTGTCACCTGTATCAAAAACCACCTGGACTATGATAGGCAGGAGTGGGTGGACCCCACTGCACTGGCCTGGCACATGGGTATACCCACTACGTGTGCAACCTGCCATCTGGTCCAGGAGGTGAAATCTGCCCTACCTCCTGATGCCCATTCCCTTGTTCACTAGGTCCTGCATGGTGGCAGTCCCCGCCCGCTCCCCACCCCCGCCACCAGAGTCTGTCATGGGTCTGGCGCTTCACCCAACTTTGTGACACTCCCCACTCCACCACCTCAGCTGGGTGGAGGACACCAGATGGGCCCACTTTTTCACCATCCATCACCACCACTTCTACAATCTCATGCACCACATGATCCACCATGCCACCTTTAAGTCCTGCCCAGGGACCAAGTATTGGGACCTGCTTGGCGACAGCATGGCTAGGGCACCCCAGTGGCTGAGCTGGGACTCCACCTTCATCGCAAAAATCTGGACTCCACCTTCATCCCACAAGCCACTGGGGACCTCAGCTGGTGGCTCCTCCATCGAGCATGTATGTGATGAGCTTCACAGACTCCCTGGTCTCCTGCTCCTTCTGCAGGCAGAGGGAGACCCCGGCATACATGACACTTGAGTGTGCCAGGCAGTATCCCCTCCCTCTCCCCCTCCCCCTCCAGAACCTCCTCCTGAGATTCTGGATGCATCTCAACTGCACCTTTTTATTTCTGGTCACCCTATCTGTGGCCCCACCAAGGCCCGGGACCTCCTAATCAACTTTCTCTTGGCCCTGGCCAAGTGGGCCCTGTATTTGACCAAGAAGGAGGCTCTGGCCAGGAAAGTACCCAGGGACTGCAGGACTGCATTCCTTTCCCTCCTCTGTGCACACTTCCAGGCAGAGCACCAATCGGCGGCAAGCACCAGCTCCTTGGAAGACCACTGGATATAGCCCAGGGGACTCTGCTCAGTTTCCCCCTCTGGAGCCCTTATTTTCCAGTTTGGACCCCCATGTTATTCCTTACCTTTTTCCCCTTAGTTCGCCACCATCTCCACCACAAAAAAAAGTAATTATTAGCCTCATCTTTCAACCTTTGGTCCCACACAGTGGGGGCTATTAGTTAACTGGGTGGGCCTTAAGGCCCATGTCCACTGGAAGAAACAAATAGATAGGAGCTTCTTGAGAGAAAATGGCCATGCCCCTTCCTGCCTCTGTCTTTTGCTGCTTCTGCTGCTGTTACTTGCTCTCAGGAGCTTTTGTGGGGAAGTTAGCAGTTCCCCCTTCCTGCCTTGGGCTGCTTCTGCTGCTGTTGCCATCCTCCTGTGCTGCCCGTGGGCTCCTCCCCCACCATCACTGCCAGGGCTTAAGGGTGACTTCCCTGCCCCAGCTGCCTCTGCAGGCCACCCCCTGCCTTCACCTTCCCTTTCACCTTTACCTGTACTGTTGCTGCCCCCTCTCAGGAGAGGGGTGGATTTCCTGATGCACCACATTGCAGTTCCTGACACTGCACCTGCACTGGATTATTTCCTTAATTGACTCTTCCTGCACTCCCTCACACCTGCATCACCACGTCTGAACCTGTGCTTTGTTTCCCTGCCTGCTGCCCTGCTGCTAAATGCCTGGCTGGAAGCCTGAGGGGCTCCTGGACTGAGCTTCCACACACAATGCCCCTCCACCATTCCAGCCATTTCTTTACACCTGCCTCAGCAACCTCCACTCTGTATTTTGCCCTTGTGCAAAAAGTCCTGTGGTCCACTCCCCCTGCCCTGGTGTTGTGTGGCTGAGTCTACCCAGCTCAAGTCTACCTAACTCAAGTATCCCCAGCCTTTGTGGCTGTGCCCCCCTCCTCCCAAACACACCTTCTCCAGGCATAGCTTGCCTGGTTTCCCATGGGGCTGTAGACCAGTGAGATTCAGCCCCCTTTCCTGTGCCCTCCACTTCCCCACAGCTCCAGCCTCCCCTACTGGATTCACTAGCCCCAATGTATTTTTTGGATTTCTTTTCATTATTGGTTTCTCTCTCCCTTTTGTGGGGCAATGGTGGGGCAGGAGCCTTCTGGGTGGGCACAGATACCCCCACAGCATTTCCTGCTGCCCCCACTATGGATCAGATTCCAACCAGGTTCCCAAGCGGCTGTATGTCCTTACAGTGCTGACCCTGGAGGCAGAGCCTAGTTGACCCCCTCTGGAGGCAAACAAGCCTCTTTATTATTGTATTATATTGTGATGCATTTTCATTCTCACTCCATTATCATTCCCCAGAACTGACCCAGTGCATCAGGTTGAGAGAAATATCATTTCTGGAACAAGCTTTCAAAAAGCCTTTAGTAAGAAAATGCATTAATTTTAGGATGAAGAATTGTTTAAGAATACAAAAGTGGGAACTATTCATACATACTGATCAATGGCAATTAAAAAAGTTGTCACATAAACTAATACACTTGCAACTACATCAGCCTCTAGAAGAAGCTGGCCAGGCTACCTGCTATGCACAGACCATCTCTAGTGACTCTTTGGCCCAGTCAGCATTTCTGAGAGGAGTCATCTAATCATACAGCATTTATGTCCTCACAAGGTATTTGTGCTAAAAACAGACATTCTTACATCAATGTCCCAGCAAAACCATCTTCAACATCATCATAGTCTATGTCCCTAGGAGGCAGGGATGGGTCTTTTCTGTCAGCTCCACTTCTTTGGGACTGCAGACTCCAAGCTGAAAATATCAAGGGAAGCTCATGATACTGACTTAGCTCTGAACCTGTCTTGCAATTCAGGAGAGTCAGTGCAACTATCTATTCCTTGGTGAACAAGGTCACCATAAAATACAGGTATATCCATTACTTCCCAGCATATAACTCCAGGAATCTTGAGGGAGGCCTCAAACTACTGTAGGAGTAACTTATATCTTTGAACTTTGCAATAAATAAAATATCTTGAACTGTTGGTTATTTCTGAACCTTCAGATTAAGCATGCAGCATTTTTTGAAGCCTTTTAAGGTTATACCTGGAAAACTTGCTACACTTCAGTGAGATTAGAGGCTGAATAGCAAGATATGGCAACTTCACTCACCTGTCTGTGAATCCCTTGTCCCATCACTTTCTTCTGGGACTTCACTGACTTCCTCATCATTCTGGTGAAAAGCAGAACTGTGTTCTGCATCAGAAGTTTCTCCAGCATCATCGTAACCATCACTGGTGGCATCTCTGGGCAGTACAGAGGCTTCTGAAATACAGATGAGAATTAATAGTGATGAGGACAGACCTGGCACTGAAGAAAGAGATTAAGTAAAGGTCAGGGACAAAAGGCTAAGATGCCCATAAAGAGCCCTGATATGCTCTCTCCGTCACTTCCATTAATTCAGCCTAGGAAGCTGGGTAGACAATTCTCTGCTTAGACCTAGATTCTCTATTAAAATAGTCATGAAAAATACTTGGTTTTCATTCAGTCCAAATCAGAGTAGCAGCTGTATGTAACAACCTCCTTTAAACTTTGGCTAAGAATATAGATGTTACATTTTAACTGGTTCATAGTTAGCAGCTGCAGTAATGGCTACTAACCTGAAGTTGACATCCCAGGACAAATAAGTGCAAAATTCTGTTTTCTTTGCAATAGTAGGTTGAATTACAATAGCAGACTTACTTACAGCTTGAACAACATTCCTCTCTTCTGACACAGAGCACAGCATAAGTCTTCTGTTTCTTAGGGCAGAAAATTCTTATGGAGGCACAAAAGCCAGGCAAACAGGAATTCATAGTCCTTGTCACACCACAAATGCCCCAAATTTGTGGCTGCATTGAAGATGATAACAGTTTCTGGCATTTTACTTCAGGAGACCTCTGATTGTTTTATGCACAAGAGCACAGACAACCCAAAACTACCCATGCTTTTCTGCTGCCCCAGTCTAGCACCGTTGGGACTTGAGAGGACCGATCCTGCAAGGCCTGGGAATTACTTTGCCGTATCAGGTCCCTCAAGCCCCCAGGAGTATCTGCCCAGCTCTTACAGGAACACATCCTGGGCAATCTCTGATGCACTTCTTTGTAAGTGGGGAATGTCAGCTTCCCCCTTTACATGGATGTGCCATGGGGAACCTCTAGGACACATCTTTGTAAGTTGGGAACACCTGTTCATCCAGAAGACCAAGCATGATCAATTCACGACAATGGGCAACATGTGTTTCACCCGTTGAAGCAGATCAGCTGTAGTGAGACATACTGCCACAGCTGGTCCACGTCACTTGGTGTTGTCTGTTTTTGCCCTTTAGTCGTTGCCCTCTGCCATACATCTAAATCAGTGCCACACTCTGTGGGAGAAAGAGGGAGGATAGAAGAAACAACTAAGGAAAGTGAACCCACACAGCAGATCACTGACCACTGCAGCAAAGGGAAGGAATGTGGGAGAAAGCCACCTTGGTTTCTCCCCAAATTCTATGCCCTGTGACAATGAGATTAAAATAGGCCCATCACAGAGGATTCATACCTCAGCCTGTCTCTTTAGGTAACTTGAGCTGGCTGCATTCCTGAGGGAGGGGGGAAACCTGCTCCCTCTGCCTAGTGACTGGTATCAGCCACCTGGGTGAGGGGCATCTACCTGGTGGGCTGGAGTCTGCCTGGTAACTGCTGATGTATTTCAAATTGGTTGGTGGACAGCCAACCGGAGCTGGCCTCCACTGGGCCAGGTGAACGAGGTCACAGGGGCTATATAAGTTAGGACTGCCCAGGAGGATGGGGCAGCAGCCATGCGGGGGACACAGAGGAGCATGACCATCTAAAATTGGCTCTCTCCCCCAAAGGGAAACTTCACCAGCCTTTGGAAGATGCTTGTGAGTAAGCTACTCAAGATCTGATTAGGTATCTAGCTGGCAGTAACTCAGACGCATGATCAAAAGGCTACCTCGGCCAGGCTGTTTGCTCTTTAGGATTTTTAGGATATTGCTCAGTCTTGTACCCTATTTTCACCCTACCCCTGTAACCAATAAAGTCTTCCTTTGTGACTGGTGTGGGAGACTTATTGAGGGGTGGGTCTAACTTATGTCTAAGAGACCCCTTAGGTCTGCAGACTAAGGAAGACTTTACTTTTTGCCCCCGTAGGACATTAGGCCTCTGTTTCCCCAAGCACACAGGGCCGAGAGTGAGTCCATTCTTGGGGTGGTGGCAGCTACGTTACCCCCAGGCTAGCGAGTGTGCTCCGGGAAGGGGGTCGGCTGGACATAAGGCGCCCCTAGGGAGGCATTCGGAGCCTGGCAGGTGGTCAGGCGCAGGGCGTTGGGCGGCTCAACATAGGAGCGCCCCCTACTGGCCCGCCACAAGGCGCTGGGACAATAGTTCTTATTCAAATGTTCCAAAGCCATTTTCAAATTATTTAACCCTAAAAATAGATGCTTTCCTGGCCTGTATTTAGTTATACTCCAGAAGTGCATTCTGGGCAATGTTGCAGAAATTGTCCCTAGAGACAGGACTAGCAAAGTCTGATTCGTAAGCAGGGTGGGGCGCTCCTTGACAGAAGTCCAGTTACTGGCTGGTCTCATCACAGAACTAGTGCTTGCAGCATTTCAGCCCTCTGGGGGTCAAAAACTACAGGAAATTAGCACTAGTTCATGATCTCAGGATGAAAAGTGAATTAGATCATGACTCTGTGTTAGGAATGCCATGCACAGACCTGAATGAACAAACAATTGCCCCGTCTCCTTCGTTGGGCTTTAGTCAGTCTCTTCATAACACAGCCTCAGAGAAGGGCTGCATGAATTTTCTGGATGCTGGAAGCAAAGAGTATGTGATTAGTAGAACACAAGGTGGGACATATTATTAAACCGTTCTGCCACAGGTCAGGGAGGGACAGTCAGCAGTTCTTCTTTTTTAGCTCATAAAATATCCCAGCCTAGACAACAAATGTAGTCCCCTTTCAGAACTTCTCTTTGGAGATGTTTCCTTTAGCTGTTGCACCATCACACAATCGCTCCTCTTAAAATATCTGTTTTCCTTTCATTTCATTACTGTACATTATTGCCCATACAAGCAGCTTCAATAATTCCTCTCCCAGCATGAAGTTTACATTCCAGGAGTAACAACACTGATTTCTCTGCTTTCCAAAGTTCTCGTACCTACAGATGTATTTGTTGG
>NC_143398.1:144978742-144998634 GCF_052110815.1 Crocodylus siamensis | reverse complement strand
GAAGAGCAAAGGGGGCAGGGGGAGCTCTCATTATCCATGATAATAAATCTAAACTCTAACCTTAATTTATAGGTATTCAGAATGTATTTTATTAAAGTGTTGGAGGCACTGGTAGGATTCTAGGTTGCTTTAAAGTGTAAATATATAAATAAAACATTGTGTTCAACCAATACCTATATATATATATAGTGGTGTTTCACTTTAAATCATGGTAAAAGGTGGATTTGGGAGATTTTAATCAGATAATTTGCAATTTTACAATAGAGAATTTGTGATTGTGAGTTAGCAGACCTGATTTTGTCCCAGTGTTAGAAATGGAATATTGTTAGAAATGGAGTATTGTTAGAAATGCACAGCTTGCATCTTGCACCTGATAAGGAAGAAACACTGCCAAGGACTTTTTTCCTTGCCCAGCCTTGCCACAGCTTTTCTTATACTAAATCTCAGACTCTCCCCCAGCTTCTCCCTAGCCTTTCTCATGCAGATTACAGAAGCTGGAATTCAACCGACTGTGTCCTTGAAAGGGGAGGGGTTTAAACTCTTCGTGACCTATAGTAGTCTCTGAGCATGCTTAATTAGCTGATGCATATTTACCTCTCCGCCCTGCATACTTAAGTAGTAAATTATAATATACATGTGATGTATGTAGTGATGTAACCACATTTATGCTTGTATGAAACGGAAGTGAGCTGTAAGAGTTCCTGTTTCTGCACATGTGCCCAGGAGGAAAAAGATAAATACAGCCTGCAAAATTCCTTGGTGGGTTCAGAGTAATCTGAGTTTTTGACTCTGCTCTGATCCTATTTGCAAATACACTTTTTGTGCCATCTAATGTGTGTGTGTCTGTGATTTTAGTGGCCTCCAGAGAAACGAACCACTTTAAGCATCAATTTGGCACCCCAGATGGGATGTCTCTGGATCACCTCGGGGCTCAGTGACAAAATCGTCTCTGCCACCACGGGGAGTGCACACCGAGCCGCCTTTTTGGGCTCGCCCTGGGGGTTTGAGACGTGGGTCGGGGTACCTGAGAGATTAAAGGCTCCTGTGCAAAATTTTTGGTTTCTGAGGACGCCAGACACACATTTTGGCATTCTGATTGAGATCTCTGGGGTATCTGAGTGAGTATATGAATTCCCTTGCCCAATTTGGTCTGGATCCGGGAACAAAGACGCGTTCGATTTGGTTTAATACTGGGAAATTTTTGGCCTGGTATATGCGAACTGTCTGTAACTAGGATCTTTTGCTATTTGGTGTGTGTTGGACGCACTTTTGTGGGCATATGGGTGCGGGTCGCTCCCGTGTAGAAAACTCGGATACGCCTTTAAGTTATATATTACAAAACTTCAGTAAATTTGCAAAGCAGGCAGATTATGGAGTGAACATGAAAAAGGGTGATTTAATTAAGTTTTGTCAACTCGAGTGGCCAACATTTGGGGTCCACTGGACCCCAAAAGGTTCCTTTGTAGTAAAAGAAGTGATAGCTATCCATGAAATAGTTATGCAGAATGGATATTGGAATCAATGTCCTTATATCGATTGTTGGTTGTGGGTGATTCAAAATCAGCCACCTTGGATTAAGAAATGCTTAGTAAAGTCTCATGTGATGGTTGTTAAAGGAAAGACTCGGGGAGGACCTCCTGTACTCCCTGAGTCTAATGAGTGGGGGAATTCTGAATTGGCTGAGTATCAGACCCGCTCTCCGGTCACCCTGTCAGGTAGCGAGGATGAATCAGACACCTCCTCGGGATCCAGTCCCCCTGCACCACCGCTCCCTCCCTCAGGGAAACCACCACCAGGTATCAAAGCATACCTAATGATTCAGAGCGTGAGCCTCAGCCAAGTGCCCCATCTGAATCAGGGAATAAGGGCTATTATTTGCACAAGAGTGTAGAATCACAGCCGGTGCTGAATTGCCCAATGCGAGAGGTTATCAGAGAGGGGGGCAATGCAACTTTTGTCTACACCCCATTTAGCACTTCAGATTTATTTAACTGGAAGAATCAGAGCCCCTCTTTTCGTGAAGACCCTGAAAACATGAGGGACCTGTTTCGATCTATTGGACAAACCCATCGACCCACTTGGGCTGATGTCCAGATGATGCTTCAAACCCTCCTGACCCCGGAGGAGAGGAGATTAGTGTTGGGGACGGCAGAGCACATTGCAGCAGCCAGGGTAGAAGCAGAGGGAGCTGCTGGTCGTACCTTGTGTGATACCTGCCCTGTTGAGGAACCGAGATGGGATAATCATACTGCAGAAAGAAGAGAGCTGAGTGCACGGTATCTGGGGATTACAGTGGAAGCAATGGGGAAGGCAGTGCCTCGGGTTACTAATCTGTCTAAATTGTATGAAGTGAGACAGGGAAGAGAAGAGGATCCCTCAGCTTTCCTCGGGAGGCTGTATGAGGCATTCCGCAGGTTTTCGGACCTAGATCCAGAAGCTCCAGATAATCAACGCATGGTAAATCTTATGTTTATTGGTCAATCCGTTGCTGATATTCATAAGAAGTTACAGAAAACTGAGGGAGGTGCTGGGAAACCAATTTCAGAGCTGGTGGAAATTGCACATAAGGTATATGGGAGTCGTGAGCATATGCAGGAGCGCAAGGAGAATAAAAAGGCTCAGCGACAGATGGCAGCGCTGGCAGCAGCTATAACTGGAGGTAACCCTGGAAAGGATGGGATGCAGAAAGGGAAAGGAGAAAGAGTGGGAGCAGACGTTTGTGCTTACTGCAGGGAGAAAGGACACTGGAAGAGGGAATGCCCAAAGTTAAAGGAGAAGAGAGAGGGTGAACCAAGAGGTCACCTCATGCGGGCAGAGGAAAAGGGTGAGGACACAGAATGAAGGGGACGGGGATCTAAGACCACTACCCTTCGGGTTGGAGCCCAAGAAGATCCCATGGTAACCATTAGGGTTGGTGGCAAAAACTTTGAAGCCTTGGTGGATATTGGGGCTACATTTTCAATGATTCCAGAAAAAAAACCCTGTGCAGGAACTAGTGAACAGCATGTACTTGTGGAAGGGATTGAGGGAACGCAATCCTGACTCCCTGTTTGGAAACAACTCCTCACCAAAGTGGGGGACCATTTGCTTGAGCACTCCTTTGTATATTCTCCAAGTTGCCCAGTTGCACTACTTGGGCGGGACCTACTCACAAAATTGCAAGCTGAGATATTTTTCAGAGATGACCAGATGGTGGTCCAGCTACCTGTCAAGCAGAGCTCGAACTATCAGATGGCTCTCCTGGAGGACTGATGCCCTGTAGTAAGTTCTGAAGATCACATGACTGGAGCAGACCCTTCGGTATGGGCTGATGGAACCCCTGCACGAGCTAATTAGGTCTCCCCAGTAAGGATCATACTCAAGGATGGGGAGGGGCCCATTCGGGTAAAGCAGTATCCACTCAGCCGAGCGGCCAGAGCTGGACTCAAGCCGTTAATAGAGAAATACAAGAGGTGCGGATGGCTAGTGGAAGGGTCCTCACCATATAATACCCCCATTCTTGGAGTGCCGAAGGCAGATGGGGACTCATACAGACTGGTACAAGACCTGCGAGCAGTAAATAAGAAGGTCCTTTCAGACCATCCTGTAGTCCCGAACCCACACATGATTTTGACAAGAGTACCAGGGGAAGCTGAAATATTTTCAGTGCTAGATTTGAAAGATGCTTTCTTCTCCATTCCCCTTCACCGAGAGAGTCAAAAATTGTCTGCTTTTGAATGGGAGGATCCAGATACTTTCCATAAAGCCCAACTCATGTGGACAGTTCTTCCACAAGGATTCATAGCAGCCCCCCATATTTTCGGACTTGCCCTTCAGAAGGACTTGGAGGAGTGGAAGGGACCACACCCCACAGTGACTCTCCTCCAGTATGTGGATGACCTGCTAGTTGCAAGCCCAAATTTGCAACTATGCGAGGAAGCCACCAGGTCACTGTTAAACACCCTAGGGGAAAAAGGATATAAAGTCTCTAGAGAGAAAGCCCAAATATGTCAGCCTCAAGTTACATTTTTGAGATATAAGCTCTCAAAAGGAGTCAGAGCCCTGAGTGCAGATCACATACAGGCAATCCAAGGTCTAACCTCACCTAAGTCACCCAAGGAGCTGCGGCATTCCTAGGGCTAACTGGGTTCTGTCGAGTATGGATACCAGATTATGGTGGAAAGGCTGGACCACTGTATGGCTCACTGACTAAGGAAAGTCTCACTAAATGGAAATGGAATAAAGAAATGCAGCATGCTTTTGATCTGCTTAAGGCAGCATTAACCCAGCCCCCTGCCCTGGCCATCCCAAATAGTAAAAAGCCATATCGACTGTATGTTCATGAGACTCAAGGGGTCACATCAGGGGTGCTGACACAGCCATCGGGCCCGACCTGGAGACCCGTGGGATATTATTCAAAGGTTCTAGATCCAGTTGCACTCGGGTGGCCAGCCTGTCTTCGGGCTGTGGCAGCCACAGCAGTGGTTGTTGAAGAAGCCCAGAAGATAGTCATGGGTGCGGATATGGAAATACACACCCCACATGGAGTTCCCCAGATTCTAGGGACTGAGGGAGGAAAGTTTCTCAACCCGTTCAGACAATCATGGTATGAGATATTTTTGCTCTCTAATCCAGGACTTACTTTCAAACATACTACAGCCTTGAACCCTGCAACCTTGCTGCCGGAGTCAGGGCAACCGACGCATGACTGCCTTGAGGTTCTGAATCAAACCACACAGGTGCGGCCTGATCTTGCTGAGGACCCAGTTGAAGACCCAGATGCTGAATACTTCATAGACGGCTCCGGCTCTGTCATCGATGGAAAAAGACGAACAGGATGTGCAGTGGTAACCTTGGATAAGGTAGTATGGAGGGAGTCATTGCCGAGCTCATGGTCGGCACAGGCCACGGAACTCACTGCGCTCACCCGAGCATTACAGCTGGGGACAGGCCAGTGGGTTAATATATACACTGACTCTCGTTATGCTTTTTCTACGGTCCATGCGCACGGACTATTGTGGAAAGAAAGGGGTTTCATTATGGCTTCTGGGAATAAAATTGCTAATGGCCCTCAGATTATCAAGCTACTAGAGGCACTCCACCAGCCTAAAGAGGTAGCAGTCATTCATGTGCAGGCCCATGGGAAGGCTGCTGAGGAAAAGCATAAGCCTGGAAATGCAAAGGGTGATGCGGCAGCAAAGGAAGCCGCATTTATTGGTGGAGAAGCGGAGGAAGTATCCAGGCAGGCCTTGTCCCATGCCATATGGCCATACGTCCGGGATTTAGTCCCGCAGTATTCCCCTGAAGAAGATAAATTTGCACAGAAAGCTTGTGCAGAAAAGAACTCCCAGGGGTGGTGGATAGTACCGGGAGGAAAGGTCATGATACCCAGGCCATTGCTTCAGTAAGTGCTGCATTAGCTTCACGCAAGAACCCATATGGGAGGCTTGGCTATGGGTGATCTAGTGATCCGCCAAGCAGTAGCTCCAGGGCTATATGTAGAAGCTCAGCATATTGCTACCAGGTGCATCACATGCCAGAAAGTAAACCCTCGAAGGAAACCCCCGTGCCAATGGGAAGTAGACCCTGGGCAGCGTACCCTGGACAAGCATGGCAGATTGATTTTGCCGAGCTCCCACGGTCCGGACATCACGGGTTTTTACTTGTCATGGTAGACGAGCTCTCTGGTTGGGTCGAGGCTTGGCCCACCAGGACTGCCACTGCGGCTACAGTAGTGAAGTATTTGTTGCAGGAGATCATTCCACGGTATTCCCTGCCTGAGTCCATTGAGTCGGATCAAGGACAACACTTTGTGGGAAAAGTGGTTCAAGAAGTCGCACAAGCTCTCAAGATCACTTGGAAACTACAGACACCATGGAGACCACAGAGTTCAGGACAAGTGGAACGCATGAATAGGACCTTAAAGACTCTACTCACCAAAATCTGTATTGAAGCACGCCTTAAGTGGCCTCAAGCATTGCCGCTAGCTCTTACTTGCATTCGAAACACTCCCTGACGGGGCATTAAATTAACCCCATATGAAATTATGTTTGGCAAACCCCCTCGAGTCTTACCCCCTGGGATGCGAGAAAATGTAACTTTTGAATTAGGTAATAGCGAGCTTCATATGTACGTTATTGCTTTGCAGTCTGTCTTGTCTTCTCTTCACAGGTATGCAGCCTCCTTTCAGCATCTGCCTTTAGACGTACCGGTACATGACTTCTCCCCGGGAGACTGGGTCTTGGTGCAGCGGTGGAAAAAGGAGCCTTTGACTGAGAGGTGGAGTGGCCCTTTCCAGGTACTTCTAACAACCCACACCGCTGTAAAGATTGCTGGCCATGACCATTGGATACACCATACCCGTGTGAAACGACATCCACGAGCGTCAGAGGACACCAACTCCCAGGACAAACTCACTCCGGAAACTGAGTCGTCCTTGGAACAAGAAGCCAGCAAGTGGAGCTGTGAACCCACTGGTGATCTCCAAGTGCGCCTGAGACGGCTTAATCAAAGTTCAGAAAATTAGACAAGAAAGTAAAAAGAGAAAGTTTAGGCTGTATTTGATCTCAAGAAAGGGAGAATATGGTGGGAATCTTAATATGCTTTGTTGTTATCTGTGTAGTAAGAGAAGCAGGATTGAGCAGCCCTAGCCGCCAGCCTATATCCCCGCTTCCCCCAATTGCTCCCCCAGGGACAAATTTGTATGTTGACATGATGGAAAGAATTGCAGGTACCTTCAATCTTACCAACTGCTGGGCCTGTGGGGGACTCCGACAGGCCGGAGAACAGTGGCCTTGGAGGGCTTTTCCTTTGGCCCCAAAATGGTTGGTAAGTGATAAGGCGGATGTTAAGAGTACCGGTTAAGAATGGGATGAGAACCGCAGCTGGGATCTTTCCCAAGTGGCATTAGGACAGTACTGTACAGGGAGGAGTTTGGGACATAGCCAGTGTACATGGACATTGAAATGGGTCCGAACATGCACTACCTGTTATGCCCTTAATTGCAGCAAGTATGCAGGTCAATGGAATTCTACTGCTGTTAAGCTCCCAAACTCCACGTGGATGAAATGTAACCCATACACGCCACAATCATCCCCGTATGATGAAGACACCAGCTTCAAAAAGGTCAGAAGGGCAAGAGTATCACGTTTTGATCCTAACATTACAAAATGTCAGGCATATAATGAGACCTGAAGTGAACGATTCATACCTTACTTCTATAATTGGCAATGGGCACACCCGGATGGCATGATGGCATGGTTTAATAGATATTGAAGTGCCTCAAATGACACAAATGAAATAACCGCGTGCGAGTAGAGGGATAAAGATGGCGTATGGAGATGTCAGCTTAAACTGAGTGACCATTACACCAGCCCTTTAGGGCATAGGGACAACAAATACTATCTCCCTCTTTTCTGGTGGAACTGTGACCCCCTGGCCTTGGGAGGGGAGAACAGGGCCTTAAAAGGACATTATTGGCTTTGTGGAAGGCGAGCCTATACAGTACTGCCACAAAGGTGGACAGGAACCTGCTATATTGGGGTAATTGTACCAGCTTTCTTTTTGCTACCATCTGAGGTTGGAAGTAAGTTGGGAGTCTCTTTGTATGATGATTGGAAAAGGACCAAGAGAAGTATTGATGTAAGTTTGACACGGGGTGGCTCCCAAAAGTGGAAGGAGGATGAGTGGCCCCCTCAAAGGATTATTGAGTATTATGGACCAGCTACATGGGCTAATGGTGGGAGTTGGGGATACCGGACACCAATATACATGCTAAATAAAATCATCAGGTTGCAGGCAGTCTTGGAAATAATTACTAACCAAACTGCCACTGCTCTCGAGTTACTGGCCCGACAGAGTTCTCAGATGAGAGAAGCCATATACCAAAATCGAATGGCCTTAGACTATTTACTCGCAGAGGATGGCGGAGTCTGTGGAAAGTTCAACCTTTCTAATTGTTGTCTCCAAATAGATGATAATGGAAAAGCAGTCTTAGAGATTGCCAAAGAGATTAGGAAAATAGCCCATGTACCAATACAAACGTGGGAAAACACATGGGATAAAGACTGGTGGTCTAATCTACTTGAAGGACCCTGGTGGAAGAAAGTAGGGTTTGTATTTTTGTGTGCTCTGACTGGTTTGATTTTTATTCCTTGCCTTACTCCCTGTCTCACCAGATTGATAACCACCACAGTTGAAGGGATGCAAGTTGTAGCAGTCCCCCTCAAAGCACAGACTGTAGCAAAAGTCACGGTACTCAGAAAAATTCCTCATAATTATCTTGATCTGCCTAAATGAAAATGAGGAGCAGAAAGCATCTTGAGGGGGGAATATTGTTAGAAATGGGATATTGTTAGAAATGGAGTATTGTTAGAAATGCACAGCTTGCATCTTGCACCCGATAAGAAAGAAACACTGCCAAGGACTTTTTTCCTTGCCCAGCCTTGCCACAGCTTTTCTTATACTAAATCGCAGACTCTCCCCCAGCTTCTCCCTAGCCTTTCTCATGCAGATTACAGAAGTTGGAATTCAACTGTGTCCTTGAAAGGGGAAGGGTTTAAACTCTCAGTGACCTACAGTAGTCTCTGAGCATGCTTAATTAGCTAATGCATATTTACCTCTCCGCCCTGCATACTTAAGTAGTTAATTATAATATACATGCGATGTATGTAGTGATATAACCACATGTATGCTTGTATGAAATGAAAGTGAGCTGTAAGAGTTCCTGTTTCTGCACATGTGCCCAGGAGGAAAAAGATAAATACGCATGCAAAATTCCTTGGTGGGTTCAGAGTAATCTGAGTTTTTGACTCTGCTCTGACCCTATTTGCAAATACACCTTCTGTGCCGTCTAATGAGTGTGTGTCTGTGATTTTAGTGGCCTCCAGAGAAACTAACTGCTTTAAGCATCACCAGAAACAAGGGGGAGCAGTCCTGGGACCTTATTGTCTCCACTAATGGTGTACTGGCTTTTGTCCCAGGGCTCGGGAGCCAAGCTCACGGTGTCATGGTGGGGTGGCCAGGTGGTGGCGGATTGGACACGGAACAGGCGGGAGTTTTGGTGATGGAGTCTGAGTGGCACAGAAGCGTGTGGTTTCTTAAATAAAGGGTGATTTTATTAACTTACGCTTTGATGCATAGGCAGCGATGTCTTTGGTTACAGTCAACAGTAACAATAAACAG
Organism: Crocodylus siamensis; assembly: GCF_052110815.1. Taxonomy (NCBI): domain Eukaryota; kingdom Metazoa; phylum Chordata; order Crocodylia; family Crocodylidae; genus Crocodylus; species Crocodylus siamensis. The sequence continues at coordinate 144,989,472 of NC_143398.1, read as the reverse complement.
CAGAGGGGTGTGTTGGCCCACGGGGTTCCGGAGTGAGCCCTTGCTATCTACCCCGTGAGGGATAGGGGCGGCTGCCCGCTCCTTAAGTCCCAGGGCTGGTCAACAGCTCATATAGGGATAAACGAATAACAGAACAAAACTGTAACTCAATGAAAACGAATGACGATATGATGTGACGTCAGTTCAGCAGGATGATCAGATAGTCGAGGGTGAAGCCGAAGTCGATAACCAGGTGAGTAGTGAACGAAGCCAAAATCGAAGCAGTAGGGATTATCTGGATCGGAGGTCAATGATCAGTGCCAAAGGTGAGTCGCAAACCAGAAGATCAGTATAGCAAAACAGCAACAGAGAACAATACGAAACGCCAAGCGGGAGAGGAGACCAATAGTCCTAAGAGCCTGACTGAGAGACAGTCCCTGGAAGCCCAGCCTCTGTCTCCAGCTAAACGGGTTTCTCCCTCTCTCCCCGCAAGGAGGGGCTCGCTAACCTTTTATGTGAATTTAGTGGCCAATCAGAATGCTTTCCGCAGAGAAATTTCTAGTCAGATTACCTCATGTCAGGTTCTGACTGAGCACGCTCTCAGTCAGAAGCTGACACAGTCTGAGCATGCGTCTGTGGAGAAAGTAGGTCAGCAATGACTGACAGGCCTGCAGGTCACCCAGGGGGCAAGGGCTGGGTGAGCCTTGGAACTTTCCCCTCACAGAGTAAAACCACGCATGTCAGTTCCAGTTCTTCTGTGTTGGCAGCATACACTTAAGATCTTGCCATGACAGCTTTATACATTACAATCCAGGGAAAGGCAATAGGAGCTTCTCAGAAATCCTGAAGACAAAAGATAGGGTCCTTTGTTCATCCAGGACCCAAATTGCATTAGGGATTTACAAGCCAACACCTTAAATCACCCCCAGGCATGACTAAGAAGCTAATGCAGAACCCAGACAACTCAGCGTCATCACAAAATTTTATTGAAATTAAATCATATCAAACCATTGGACAGCCAAATATTAATGACTTGCTTAACAAAAACATGTTACCACAGAACTTGACATTTTATTACTCAATCTAAAATGAATTAAAGCCTCACCCTTCCTGTGAGGTGAGATATCCAATTAAAGGATAGCTACGTTTAGGTATTAAAAACCCCCAACTTGAATAACAAGGGGAAAAACGCTACAACAGAGCTGGGGAAGACAGAACATAAAATAAAGGTTTAAGACAAGCTTAACAACTTCAGAACAATAGCAAAAGTCAATTCTAGTAGAGGCTGGAGACTTAATATTCATATTGTCAAGGTAAATAAAAAATTTCACACATTTAATTAATTCAGCTTTCTTTCTTGTCTCTTACTCATTACCAGCATCATCAGTTGCCAGTGCAGAGGCTTGCTGACAGCTGCTGCTGGCTCAGAAAGGGCTTCATAGGACTGGTGGGGAGTTCCACACTGGAGCGCTGAGCAGTCATATGGCTTTTCCACTTAAAGTGCAGCTTCTCCTTCTTTTCTTCCCTGTCCTTCCTGAAAGTTTGTACCCACCCATGACAGTGCTCCAGGCATGCGAGCTATCCCACCAAGTCTCAGTTATTCTCCCAGTTCATAGGTCTGTGACTGTGCAAGGACTTCCAGTTCTTCCTACTTGTTTCCCAGGCTCCGTGCATTTGTGTACAGGCACCAGAGGTAACTAGTCAATTATCTTGATTTCTCAAGATGTATGAGAACACCTCCCCTGTTGCCCCCTTCTGCTTGCTCTTCCTCCACATCTCCTGCTCCCCCATTTACCTCAAGGCATTGGCCTCCATCCCCCGGTGAACCTAGTTTAAAGCCCTCCACACTAGGTTAGCAAGCCTGTCTGCAAAGATATTCTTCCTTTTCTTCATCCTATTGTTAGAAATATTATTAAAAATGTATTATCAATAAGTCTTGTTAAAACAGCGCAGCTGTCAGCCCTCCCTGGTGAGAGAACTGGGAGAGCTACTGAGAGCTCTTTGTATTAAGATATCACTCCCTCTTTGTTTTGCAAAGTTACTATCTCTTTGTTACAGTAAAGCATATACTCCTCAGCTTTTCTCATGCAGATAAGAGTAAATTGCAATTCTAGCCTTGAAGCAAGGAAAATTCAAACTCTTGTAACCTCAGATACTTTCTACCCATGCGCAATAAGCTAATACATATAAGCCTATCCGCCCCACATACTTAAGTAGTTAATTATAATACACATGCGACGTATGATTTAACGTATTCACATGCATGTTTGTATGAATCGGAAATGAGTTGTAAAAGTTCCTCCTTCTGCACACGTGGTCAGGAGAGAGGGGATAAAGCCAGCTGGGCAGTTTCCCTCCGGGGCAGCAGAGTGTTTGATCTTTTGTCTCTCTCTCTGACCCTATTTGCAAATATATACCTTTTGTGTTGCTAATAGAGTGTGTCTGTGGCTGAAGGTTTTTTTTCCGCCTCCCGAGAAACGAACCGCGATTTTTACATCAATAATTGGCGCCCAACGTGGAACTTCTCGAGGACTACCCCGGAATTCAGCGACGGAGCGCCTCCGGTACCAGGGGTTGTGCGCACCGAGCCGACTTTGGACTCGCCCCTGGAATTTGAGGTGTAAGTCAGAATATCCGGGAAGTTAAAGGAAGTATCCCATGTAAATTCGCAGTTTCTGGAGAGGCAGACACACTTTGGGATTTGGATCGAGATCTCTGGGGTATCTGAGTGAGTATACGAATTCCCTTTGCCCAATCTGGTGTACGGATCTAAAACAAAGGATGTGTAAGTTTGCTGAGAAATTCTAGGCTTGGCTCTCATTGTAAATCATCTGTTGTTGAGATCTTTTTGGTATTTGGTGTGCCTTGGGCGCACTCTTGTGGGCAAATGGGTACGAGTCGCTCTCGTGTAGAAAACAATATTGATACCCCTCTAAAAGTCTTATTACGTCATTTTAATAAATTTGCAAAGCCGGCCGATTATGGAATAAAAATGAAAAAAGGTGATTTAACTAAGTTTTGTCAACTCGAGTGGCCAACATTTGGGGTCCACTGGACCCCGAAAGGATCCTTTGTGCTAAAAGAAGTGATAGCTATCCATGAAATTGTTATGCAGAATGGGTATTGGAATCAGTTTCCTTATATTGATTGTTGGTTGTGGGTGGTTCAAAATCAGCCACCTTGGATTAAGAATTACTTAGTAAAGTCTCATGTGATGCTTGTTAAGAAAAAGACTCGGTGGGGGGCGCCTGTACTTCCTGAGTCTAATGAGGGGGGGGATTCTGAATTGGCTGAGTACTGGACCCGCGCTCCGGTTGCCCTGTCGGGTAGCGAAGATGAGTCAGATGCCTCCTCGGGGTCCAGTCCTTCTGCACCACCGCCCCCTCCCTTAGAGAGACCACCACCGACGTACCAAGGCATACCTAATGAGTTAGAGAGTGAGCCTCAGCCAAGTGCCTCATCTGAATCAGGAAATAAGGGTTATTATTTGCGCAAGCCTGTAGAGTCACAGCCGGTGTTGAACTGTCCGATGCGAGAGGTTATTGGGGAAGGAGGCACTGCAACTTTTGTCTACACCCCATTTAGCACTTCAGATTTATTTAACTGGAAGAATCAGAGCCCCTCTTTTCGTGAAGACCCTGAAAAGATGAGGGACCTGTTCCGATCTATTGGGCAGACTCATCGACCCACTTGGGCTGATGTCCAGATGATGCTCCAGACCCTCCTAACCCCGGAGGAGAGGAGATTAGTGTTGGGGACAGCGGAACGTATTGCGGCAGCTAGAGTTGAGTCAGAAGGTGCTGTTGGTTGTACTCTGCGTGATACCTGCCCTGTAGAGGAGCCCAGATGGGACAATCATACTGCAGAGGGAAGAGAGCTGAGTGCACGGTATCTGGGAATTATAGTGGAAGCAATGGGAAAGGCAGTGCCTCGGATTACCAATCTGTCTAAATTGTATGAGGTGAGACAGGGAAGAGAGGAGGATCCCTCAGCTTTCCCTGGGAGGCTGTATGAGGCGTTTCACAGGTTTTCGGATCTGGATCCAGAAGCCCCGGATAACCAGCGCATGGTAAATCTTATGTTTATTGGTCAATCTGCTGCTGATATCCGTAAAAAGTTACAGAAAACTGAGGGAGGTGCTGGGAAACCGATTTCAGAGCTGGTGGAAATTGCATATAAGGTGTATGGGAATCGTGAGCAAGTGCAGGAGCGCAAGGAGGATAAAAAGGCTCAGCGACAGATGGCAGCACTAGCAGCTGCTATAACTGGAGGGAACCCTGGAAAGGCTGGGATACAGAAAAGGAAGGGAGAAAGAGTGGGAGCAGATGTTTGTGCTTATTGCAAAGAGAAAGGACACTGGAAGAGGGAATGCCCGAAGTTGAAGGAGAAGAGAGAGGGGGAACCGAGAGGTCACCTCATGCGGGCAGAAGAAAAGGGTGAGGACACAGAATGAAGGGGACGGGGATCTAAGACCACTACCCTTCGGGTTGGAGCCCAAGAAGATTCCATGGTAACCATTAGGGTTGGTGGCAAAAACTTTGAAGCCTTGGTGGATATTGGGGCTACATTTTCAATGATTCCAGAAAACCCCCCCTGTGCAGGAACTAGTGAACAGCATGTACTTATGGAAGGGATTGAGGGAATGCAAACCCGACTCCCTATTTGTAAACCACTCCTCACCAAGGTGGGGGACCATTTGCTCGAGCACTCCTTTGTGTATTCTCCAAGTTGCCCAGTTGCACTCCTTGGGCGGGACTTACTCACAAAATTGCAAGCTGAGATCTTTTTCAGAGACGATCAGATGGTGGTCCAGCTACCTGTCAAGCAGAGCTCGAACTATCAGATGGCTCTCCTGGAGGACCAACGCCCTGCAGTAAGTCCAGAAGATCACATGATTGGAGTAGACCCCTCGGTATGGGCTGATGGAACCCCTGCGCGAGCTAAGTTCGTCTCCCCGGTAAGGATTGTACTCAAGGATGGGGAGGGGCCCGTTCGGGTAAAGCAGTACCCACTCAGCCGAGCGGCCAGAGCTGGACTCAAGCCGTTAATAGAGAAATACAAGAGGTACGGATGGCTAGTGGAAGGGTCCTCACCCTATAACACCCCCATCCTTGGAGTGCCGAAGGCAGATGGGGTCTCATACAGACTGGTCCAAGACCAACGAGCAGTAAATAAGAAGGTCCTTTCAGATCATCCTGTAGTCCTGAACCCTCACACAATCTTGACACAAGTACCGGGGGAAGCTGAAATATTTTCAGTGCTAGATTTGAAAGATGCTTTCTTCTCTATTCCCCTTCACCGAGAGAGTCAAAAATTGTCTGCTTTTGAATGGGAGGATCCAGATACTTTCCATAAAGCCCAACTCATGTGGACAGTTCTTCCACAAGGATTCATAGCAGCCCCCCATATTTTCAGACTTGCCCTTCAGAAGGACTTGGGGGAATGGAAGGGATCACACCCCGCAGTGACTCTCCTCCAGTATGTGGATGACCTGCTAGTTGCAAGCGCAAACTTGCAGCTCTGCGAGGAAGCCACCAGGTCACTCCTAAACACTCTGGGGAAGAAAGGATATAAAGTCTCTAGAGAGAAAGCCCAAATATGTCAGCCTGAAGTCACATTTTTGGGATATAAGCTCTCAAAAGGAGTCAGAGCCCTGAGTGCAGATCGCATACAGGCGATTCAAGGTCTAACCCCACCTAAGTCACCCAAGGAGCTGCGGGCATTCCTAGGGCTAACTGGGTTCTGTCGACTATGGATACCAGATTATGGTGGGAAGGCTAGACCACTGTATGACTCACTGACTAAGGAGAGTCTCACTAAATGGAAATGGAATAAAGAAATGCAGCATGCTTTTGATCTGCTGAAGGCAGCATTAACCCAGCCCCCTGCCTTAGCCATCCCAAACAGTAAAAAGCCATATCGACTGTATGTTCATGAGAATCGAGGGGTTGCATCGGGGTGCTGACACAACCATCGGGCCCGACCTGGAGACCCGTGGGATATTATTCAAAGGTTCTAGATCCAGTTGCACTCGGGTGGCCAGCCTGTCTTCGGGCTGTGGCAGCCACAGCAGTGGTTGTTGAAGAACCCCTGAAGATAGTCATGGGTGCGGATATGGAAATACTCACTCCTCATGGAGTTCCCCAGATCCTAGGGACTGAGGGAGGGAAATTTCTTAACCCCTCCAGACAATCACGGTATGAGATATTTTTGTTCTCTAATCCAGGACTTACTTTCAAACATACTACAGCCTTGAACCCTGCAACCTTGCTGCCGGAGCCAGGGCAACCGACGCATGACTGCCTTGAGGTCCTGAATCAGACCACGCAGGTGCGACCTGATCTTGCTGAGGACCCAATTGAAGACCCAGATGTTGAATACTTTGTGGACGGCTCCAGCTCTGTCATCGATGGAAAAAGACGAACAGGATGTGCAGTGGTAACCTTGGATAAGGTAGTATGGAGGGAGTCATTGCCGAGCTCATGGTCGGCACAGGCCGCGGAACTCACTGCGCTCACCCGAGCATTACAGCTGGGGACAGACCAGCGGGTTAATATATACATTGACTCTCGCTATGCTTTTTCTACAGTCCATGCACACGGACTATTGTGGAAAGAAAGGGGTTTCATTACTGCCTCTGGGAATAAGATTGCTAACGGCCCCCAGATTATCAAACTACTAGAGGCACTCCACCAGTCTAAAGAGGTAGCAGTCATTCATGTGCGGGCCCATGGGAAGGCTGCTGAGAAAAAGCGTAAGCTTGGAAAGGCAAAGGGTGATGCGGCAGCAAAGGAAGCTGCATTTATTGGGGGAGAAGCGGAAGAGGTATCCAAGCAGGCCATGTCCCATGCCATATGGCCATACGTTCAGGATTTAGTCCCACAGTATTCCCCTGAAGAAGATAAATTTGCACAGAAAGCTTGTGCAGAAAAGAACTCCCAGGGGTGGTGGATAGTACCAGGAGGGAAAGTCATGATACCCAGGCCATTGCTTCGAGAGGTGCTGCAACAGCTCCATGCAAGAACCCATATGGGAGGTTTGGCCATGGGTGATCTAGTGATCCGCCAAGCAGTAGCCCCAGGGCTATATGTAGAAGCTCAGCGCATTGCTACCAAGTGCATCACATGCCAGAAAGTAAACCCTCGAAGGAAACCCCCTGTGCCAATGGGAGGTAGACCCTGGGCAGCGTACCCTGGACAGGCATGGCAGATTGATTTTGCCGAGTTCCCACGGTCCGGACATCACGGGTTTTTACTTGTCATGGTAGACGAGCTCTCTGGTTGGGTCGAGGCTTGGCCCACCAGGACTGCCACTGCGGCTACAGTAGTGAAGTATTTGTTGCAGGAGATCATTCCACGGTATTCCCTGCCTGAGTCCATTGAGTCGGATCAAGGACAACACTTTGTGGGAAAAGTGGTTCAAGAAGTCGCACAAGCTCTCAAGGTTACTTGGAAACTACACACACCATGGAGACCACAGAGTTCAGGACAAGTGGAACGCATGAATAGGACTTTAAAGACTTTGCTCACCAAAATCTGTATTGAAACACGCCTTAAGTGGCCTCAAGCATTGCCGCTAGCTCTTACTTGCATTCGAAACACTCCCCGACGGGGCCTCAAATTGACCCCATATGAAATTATGTTTGGCAAACCCCCTCGAGTCTTACCTCCTGGGATGCGAGAGAATGTAACTTTTGAATTAGGTAATAGTGAGCTTCATATGTATGTTATTGCCTTGCAGTCTGTCTTGTTTTCTCTTCACAGGTATGCAGCCTCCTTTCAGCGTCTGCCTTTAGATGTACCGGTACATGACTTCTCCCCGGGAGACTGGGTCTTGGTGCAGCGGTGGAAAAAGGAACCTTTGACTGAGAGGTGGAGTGGCCCTTTCCAGGTACTTCTAACAACCCACACTGCTGTAAAGATTACTGGCCATGATCGTTGGATACACCATACCCGTGTGAAGCGACATCCACGAGCATTAGAGGACATCAACTCCCAAGACGAACTCACTCCGGAAGCTGAGTCGTCTTCAGAACAAGAAGCCAGCAAGTGGAGCTGTGAACCTACAGGTGATCTCCAAGTGCGCCTGAGACGGCTTAATCAGAGCTCAGAAAATTAGACAAGAAAGTAAAAGGGAAAATATGGTGGGAATCTTAATGTGCCTTGTTGTTATCTGCATAATGAAAGGAGCAGAATTGAGCAGCCTTAACCGCTGGCTCACACCCTCGCTTTCCCAAATTGCTCCCCCAGGGACAAATTTGTATGTTGATATGATGGAAAGAATTGCAGGTACTTTTAATCTTACCAACTGCTGGGCCTGTGGGGGGCTCCAAGAGGCCAGAGAACAGTGGCCTTGGAGGGCTTTTCCTTTGGCCCCAAAATGGTTGGTCAGTGACAAGGCGGATGTTAAGAGTACTGGTCAAGAATGGGATGAAAACCGCAGCTGGGATCTTTCCCAAGTGGCATTAGGAGAGTACTGTATTAGCAGTAATGGTACGGGGAGAAGTTTGGGACATAGTCAGTGTACATGGACATTGAAATGGGCCCAAATATGCACCAAGTATGCTGATCAATGGAATTCTGCTCTTAGCAACCCAATCTCCCCGCAGATGCAACAGACCAAAAAGACAAGAATAGTACCTTTCGATCCTAACCCTACCAGATGTCAGGCATATGAAAAGGCCCGAGGTGAACGATTTACCTATGTCTATAGTTGGAAATGGGTACACCCGAATGGCACGGTGGCAAAGTTTAATACATATTGGAGTGCCTTAAATGACACAAATGAAATAACCAAGTGCGAGTATAGGGATAAAGATGGCGTATGGAAATGTCAGTTTAAACGGAGTAACTATTACACTGACCCTTTAGGGCAGACGGGCAACAAATACTATCCCCTTCTTTTCCACAGCCGTGACCCCCTAGCCTTGGGAGGGGAAAACAGGGCCCTGAAAGGACATTATTGGATTTGTGGAAGGAGAGCCTATACGGTACTACCACGAGGGTGGACAGGAACCTGCTATGTTGGAGTAATTGTACCATCTTTCTTTTTGTTACCATCTGAGGTCGGAAATAAGCTGGGAGTCTCTTTGTATGATGATTGGAAAAGGGCCAAGAGAAGTATTGATGTAAGTTTGACACAGGGTGGCTCCCAAAAGTGGAAGGAGGATGAGTGGCCTCCTCAGAGGATTATTGAGTATTATGGACCAGCTACATGGGCTAATGATGGAAGTTGGGGTTACCGGACACCAATTTATATGCTAAATAGAATCATCCGGTTGCAGGCCGTCTTGGAAGTAATTACTAACCAGACTGCCACTGCTCTCGAGTTGCTGGCTCGACAAAGTTCCCAGATGAGGGAAGCCATATACCAAAATCGAATGGCTCTAGACTATTTACTCACAGAGGATGGCGGAGTCTGTGGAAAGTTCAACCTTTCTAATTGTTGCCTCCAAATAGACGACAACGGAAAAGCGGTCTTAGAGATTGCCAAAGAGATTAGGAAAATAGCCCATGTACCAATACAAACGTGGGAACCCACATGGAGTAAAGACTGGTGGTTTCAATTATTTGGAGGACCCTGGTGGAAAAAAGTAGGATTTGTGCTTTTGTGTGCTCTGACTGGTTGGATTTTTATCCCTTGCCTTATTCCTTGTCTCACTAGATTGATAACCACCACAGTAGAAGGAATGCAGGTCGCAGCAGTTCCTTTGAAAGCACAGACTGTAGCAAAAGTCATGGTCCTCAGAAAAATTCTTCGTAATTATCTTGATATGCCCAAATGAAGTAAAGATCAGAAAGCATCTTGAGGGGGGATATTGTTAGAAATATTATTAAAAATGTATTATCAATAAGTCTTGTTAAAACAGCGCAGCTGTCAGTCCTCCCTGGTGAGAGAACTGGGAGAGCTACTGAGAGCTCTTTGTATTAAGGTATCACTCTCTCTTTGTTTTGCAAAGTTACTATCTCTTTGTTACCGTAAAGCATATACTCCTCAGCTTTTCTCATGCAGATAAGAGTAAATTGCAATTCTAGCCTTGAAGCAAGGAAAATTCAAACTCTTGTAACCTCAGATACTTTCTACCCATGCGCAATAAGCTAATACATATAAGCCTATCCGCCCCACATACTTAAGTAGTTAATTATAATACACATGCGACGTATGATTTAACGTATTCACATGCATGTTTGTATGAATCGGAAATGAGTTGTAAAAGTTCCTCCTTCTGCACACGTGGTCAGGAGAGAGGGGATAAAGCCAGCTGGGCAGTTTCCCTCCGGGGCAGCAGAGTGTTTGATCTTTTGTCTCTCTCTCTGACCCTATTTGCAAATATATACCTTTTGTGTTGCTAATAGAGTGTGTCTGTGGCTGAAGGTTTTTTTTCCGCCTCCCGAGAAACGAACCGCGATTTTTACATCACAGTGGTTCCCATCTCTTCCCAGCAATCCTTCTTCTTGAAACAACATCCTGTGGCCAAAGAAGCCAAATCCCTGCTTGTGACCCCACCTGCACAGCCAGGTATTGATCTCCAGGATGCACCTTTTCCTTGCCGGGGCCTTTCCCTCAATCAGAAGGATCCACGAGAACATGACTGGAGCCCCAGACTCCTTCCCCTTGTACCTTAAGCCCAGTAGTCACTTTTTATCTGCTGTGGGTCTCCCCTGACGGTATCATTGGTGCCCAGGCAGATGAGCCGCATGGGATAGTAGTCAGAGGGCCGGATGAGTCTCAGTAATATCTCTGTGACATCT
>NC_143398.1:144758626-144783626 GCF_052110815.1 Crocodylus siamensis | reverse complement strand
CTGGCACTTATGCACCTAGGGGAAATCTATTGGTGGGCACACGGACTTGCCCGCATGGAAACTTACATAGTGATGGGGACTTGGCATGTGACCCAAGAGGCATAGTGCTTACTTGCACTAATTATAATTACAAGTCTAGGCACTGAAATGGAGTCATTCAAAGCCCAGGACAACTAGACTTCATGTCAGGCACACAAAAGGGATAATGTGTCCCTGCTCCCCATAGCTCAGTGGTGAGGACACTTAGTAGGGAAGGCAGAGATTCTGTGTTTTAACCTTCTTCCACAGGTTACAGGGGAATAACCTAACCCCTCCCAGTCTGCGCCTTTTTTATCTTCTGCAGTGCTCCTTTAAAAGCAGAGAGTGCCTGTAGATGCGCAGAGATGTTCCTCCAACATGCTGTAATTAATTAAGTCTGCTGGAGCATGTTAATTAGTGTGTTCCAATAGCCCCTGCATCTCATGTATTCAGTGCCCCTGTGCTTCAAAGTGCTGGCGGGGTGCTTTAACTGAAGCTCATGAAACAAGCTTTAGTTAAGCAGCACCATCATCATTTTGAAGCGCAGGATGCTGAATACACAAGACAAGACGATGTAGGAACTTTAATTAGAGAGGTTATTGGAGCTGCTCTAAATAAAGTGCCCCCACCCACCCCAGAGCACGTGTAAAGATGCACTGAGTTACTAGCATTATTTGTGTTGCAGCAGCTCAGCATCAGACAACAGCGGCTAGCAGCACTGACCTAAAGGATTCCCTTCTTGCTAGCAAGAGGGATTTCAGATTCAGAATACCTTTTTCTTTGAAGCTCTTTCATTTTCTTATATTCACTGATTCAGTCTTTTGAATTCTATAATTATATTGGATAGGATTACTGTAGAATTTAATTTATATAGGAAGCAAAATACATTTATATTTTATTTCTATACATTTAAAGCTTTGCAACATACATTATAGAATTTATATAGGGACAAAGCCATATTTCTGTTTGCTTTTATACATTTCTTATTTGCACCACACACCTACCTACACTCTTGCACCCACACTTTTGAATGTATACAAAGGCTAAGCCATATACTTGCTGTTTAACATTTCTTATTTGCATCACACACACACCCAATAGCACCACCAACAACCTTGCTCCTACAGTTTTCAAGTTATACAGGGGCTAAGCCATATACTTGCTGTTTTGTTTCACGTTTCTTATTGGCATCACCCCCCACCCCCCGACTAGTACCACCAATGCTGTTGCCCCGACACTTTGAAATGTATACAGGGGCTAAGCCATATTTCCTTTCCATTTAACATTTTTTATTTGAACCAGACACCTACATTTTTTAATTTCTATAGGAATGCAAATACATTGATATATTTGTATTAAAGGAAGACATGAAACACAGCATGAAGCCTGGTGGAAAGGCAGGTGGCCACACTGACCAGCCTTCGAGGAGGACCGTAAGAGTGGGTAGTGGGAGAGGTGTAAGTTCCACCCTGCCACCAAACTGGGATGCAGCCTCTTTCCTCCAGCTAAAAGGGATGAGGCTGCTACAAGCAGCAAGGACAGGGGAGCAGTGCCACTGCCACTGCCTGTGCCAAGGCTGCGTCCCCTCCACGCGAACCAACCATAACCCCCACCCCCTACCACCATGGCGGCAACAACAAGCAGCATCACCAGCACCAGCACAGCAGCCTACTCCACCCCTATTTCCCTTCCCATGCTGAGCCTTCCAGTGCCAGAGGAGGAGCTGGTGCTGGAGCTGGATCCCTCACAGGGCACTGGTGTGACCAGTCAGGCCATCGGTGGGCTCTCCTTCAAGCTGAGATGATGGATGAGTCCCACACAGCAGCAGAGATAATGGGGACCATGAACCGCTTGGTACAGGGGTTTCTCGCTGGGCAGGGTGAGCTCACACACAGGTTCATGGTCACCAACAATGGGGCCAATATTTATCATAGAATCACAGAATCAATGAGTGGGAAGGGACCTAGAGAGATCATCAAGTCCGACCCCCTGCCATGGGCAGGAAGGAGCACTGGGGTGGCAGGGGTCATAAGACCCCAGCCAGGTGCCTGTCCAGTCTCCTCTTGAAGGTTTCCAGGGAAGGTGAGAGCACCACCTCTCTGGGAAGCCTATTCCAGGCTCTGGCCACCCTTACAGTGAAGTAGTTCTTCCTAATATCTAACCTAAACCTATCCTCCCTCAGCTTGTGGCCATTGTTCCTGATGACTCCAAGGGGGGCCCTGGTGAACAGACTTTCCCTGAGTCCCTGCTGGTGGCCCCTGATAAAGTTGTAGGCAGCCACAAGATCCCCCCTCAGTTTCCTCTTGCAGAGACTGAAGAGATTCAGGTCCCTCAGCCTCTCCTCATAGGGCTGGCCACGGAGGCCCTCAACCATACGAGTGGCCTCCTCTGGACCCTCTCCAGGTTCTCCACATCCTCCCGAAGTGCGGCGCCCAGAACTGGACACAGTACTCCAGCTGTGGCCTGACCAGAGCCGCATAGAGGGGGAGCAAGACCTCTCTGGACCTGTTAGTGATGCTCCTGTTGATGTATGACAGGGTGCGGTTGGCTCTGCCTATTGCTTCATCGCATTGGCGACTCATATTCATCCTGGAGTCAATCCTGACTCCAAGATCCCTCTCTGCCTCTGTGCTGCCAAGAGGGTCAGCCCCTAACCTATAACCATAATGCTGGTTCCCTCCCCCCAGGTGCAGCACCCTGCACTTGTCCTTGTTGAACTGCATCCTGTTCAGATCCGCCCACTTCTCCAACCTATCCAGGTCTGCCTGGATGCGGTCCCTGCCTGCCAGTGTATTCACTTTACCCCACAGCTTGGTGTCATCAGCGAACTTGAACAGGGTGCTCTCCATACCCTCGTCCAGGTCGCTAATGAAGATGTTGAAGAGCACCGGCCCAAGGACCGAGCCCTGGGGGACTTCGCTGCCCACACCCTCCCAGGTCGATTTCGACCTGTCCACCACCACCCTCTGGGTGTGCCCCTGGAGCCAGTTTGCCACCCATGTGACCGTGTATTCATCAATGCCGCAGTCCCTCAGCTTGCCCACCAGAATTGGGTGGGACACTGTGTCGAAGGCCTTCTGGAAGTCCAAGAAGATGACATCGACTTCTTCCTTCACATCTAAGCTCTTTGTTACCTGGTCATAGAAAGAGACCAGGTTGGTCAGGCAGGATCAGCCTTGCACGAACTCGTGTTGGTTACCCCTGAATATCACTTCCCCTGCAGGGCTCTCACAAATGTTGCCCTTAATAATTTTTTCAAAGACCTTCCCCAGGATAGAAGTGAGGCTGACTGGCCTGTAGTTGCCAGGCTCTTCCTTCCTTCCCTTCTTGAAAATAGGGACCACATTGGCCCTTTTCCAGTCCTCAGGGACTTGGCCCAAACACCAGGAGTCCTCAAACAGCCCTGCCAATGGCTCCACAATGACACCAGCCAATTCCCTCAGCACCCGCGGATGAAGGTCATCCGGGCCCGCTGACTTGGACACACCTAAGCCCTCCAAGTAAACCTTAACTGGGTCTGAACTAACAGTTGGGGGACTCACATCGTTCCCAGGCCTCTCTACGCTATCACCCGAGAGCATCCCAGTGTCAGCAGTCAGGAACACGGAGGCAAAGACCTTGTTAAAGTGTTCTGCCTTCTCTCGCCCGTCTGTCACCAACTGCCCTGCCCTGCCCTGCCCTCTCCTGCCCTGCCCTGCCCCGTAGGGGTCCAATGTTACCCTGAGACTTCTTTTTGCTACCTATATACTTGAAAAAGGACTTTTTGTTATCCTTAATCCCAGCAGCTAATCTAAGCTCCAGTGCTGCTTTAGCCTTCTTCACCAAATCCCTACAAGCGCGGGTCAGGGAGGTGTACTCCTCCTTTGTCCCTGCCCCCTGCTTCCACCACCAATATGCTTTTTTTTTTGCCCTCAAGCCAGCCTGGATATCCGTGCTCAGCCATGAAGGTTTTTTGGATCCTTTTCCTGCCTTCCTGCGCAGAGGAATTGCATCCTGCTGCGCCCCAAGGATAGCCTCTTTGAGGAAGGACCACCTTTCCTGGACCCTCATACTGGCTATCCCCTGGGCTCCAAGTGCCTCCCTGACTACTGCCCTGAGCACATCCAAGTCGGCTTTCCTAAAGTCAAGGAAGTGCGCTGTGCTAGTTACCTTCCCCACCTTTCCCTGAATAGCAAACTGGATGTTTTCATGATCACTGTCCCCTAGCCTCCCTTGTACTAGCACCTCCCCCACCAGGTTGTCCCCAGAGGCTAACACCAGATTCAGTATGGCATTTTCCCTAGTGGGGACGAGTACCTCCTGCATGAGGTATAGGTCCTGTACACACGTCGGTAACCTTCGTGAGTGGCTAGACCTGGCCGACTGCTCCTCCCAGTTGATGTCAGGGTAATTCATATCCCCCATGACCACAACATCCTTTGCATGCATGGCTTCCCCCAGCTGCCTGGAGAATTCCAGATCCAGCTCTTCCTCCTGATGTGGTGGCCTGTAGTAAACCCCTACCACCAGATCCCTCTCCCCCTGCCCTCCTTGAAGTTTTACTCACAGGGTCTCAGCTAAGCCTTCCTCTGGTCCCATTTGGAAGGTAGAACTGGTATACTGTTCCCTAACATAGAGCGCAACCCCACCCCACCTTTTTTCCCCTTCCTATCTCTTCTAAACAACCTATGGCCCTCTAATGTCTACTGCCCAGTCAAAAGTTCATTCCACCATGTCTCCACTAGGCCAACCAAGTCAATTTTACTACTTGCAAGCAAGACAGCAAGTTCCTCCTGCTTGTTCCCCTTGCATCTTGCATTACTGAAGAGACACCTTAATGCCCCTGAGGGAGCCCTGGGCACCCCACCTACCTGAGAGACAACTGGTCCCTTGGTATATACCTGAGCTCTTACCTGGGCAGGTCCTACACCTGGTTCAGTTTTCTCTTGCTCCTGTGGATTTATAGATTCATAGATTCATAGATATAAGGGCTGGAAGAGACCCTGGAAGATCATTGAGTCCAGCCCCTGCCCAAGGGTAGGAAGTCAGCATGGATCACATGATCCCAGCAACATAAACATCCAAATGTCTCCAGAAGGCACACAAAGTGCATGCTTGAACTGCCTCCAGCGGCAGTCTATTCCAAATCTTGGGGGCTCAGACAGTAAAGAAGTTCTTCCTTATGTCCTAGCCTGAAATGGTCATGGAGGAGTTTGTGACCATTTGACCTTGTCATTTCTTGGGGTGCTCTGGTGAACAGACGTTCCCCCAGATCCTGGTGAGCACCCTGATAAACTTATAGGTGGCCACCAGATCACCCTTGAGCCTGTGCTTTTCCAGGCTGAAGAGCCCCATGGCTCTCAGCCTCTCATCATAAGGTCTGTTTTCCTGACCTCTGATCATGTGCGCGGCTCTCCTCTGCACTCTGTCAAGCTTCTCCACATCCTTTTTGAATTGTGGAGCCCAAAAGTGGATGCAGTACTCCTGCTGCAGCCTCACCAAGGCTGAGTACAATGGGAGAATGACGTCCTGGGATTCGCTTGAGAAGCATCTATGGATACAGGCCAGTGTTTTGCTCGCTTCAGTAGGCGCAACATCACATTGAAGGCTCATGCCCATCTTGTCGTCAGTCATGACCCCCAAGTCCCTTTTGTCCATGCTGCTAACCAGTGTAGCACTGCCAAGCCTATAAGCATGGTGCAGGTGTTTCCTCCTGAGGTGGAGAACCTTGCATTTTTCGGTGTTAAACACCATCAGGTTCTTGTCCGTCCACTTCCTGAGCCTGTCAAGGTCTCCCTGGATCACCCTTCTGTCCTCAGATGTGGATGCTTTACCCCACAGTTTGGTGTCATTGATGAATTTGGCCAGGCAGCTTCTAACACCAATGTCTACATCATTAATGAAGATGTTAGATAGTATAGGCCCTAGGACAGAGCCTTGAGGGACCCCAGTGGTCACAGCATACCACAATGATTGAGTTCTGTCAGCCACCACCCTCTGGGTCCTACGGCGGAGCCAATTCCCCAGCAGGTGAGGTCAAGGCCACAGTTAGCCAGTTTTGCCAGGAGGTGATGATGGGATACCAAGTCAAAGGCTTTTTTAAAGTCAAGATATATGACATCAATCTTTTCTCCATTGTCCAGGTGATAGGTCACCTGTTTGTAAAAGGAAATTAAATGGTCAAGCAAGACTTACCCACAAGAATCCCGTGCTGGCTATCACTCAGGATGTTGCCGTCAGCCAGTCCATTAAGGATGGCCTTTTTGATAGATCTTTTCCAAGACCTTCCCCATGATAGATAGAGGTCAGGCTGATGGGCCTGTAGTTTGCTGGATCCATTTTCCTTACTTTCTTGAAGATAGGCACCACATCGGCCTTCTTCCAGTCTTTGGGCACTTCACCAGAGCACCAGGAGCTCTCGAAGATCTGTGCCAGGGGCTGGGCTATGATGCTTGCCACCTCCTTGAGTACCCTGGGGTGTAAACTCTCAGGGCCAACTGACTTGAAGGTATCCAGCCTCTCAAGGTGTTCCTTCATGAGGTCACCTTTGGTGGAGGGTAGGGAATCTGCCTCACCTGGGCCTCCCTGTCCCATTGTGGGCAGGGACGACCCATGGGACTGGTGAAAAGCTGACACAAGTACTCATTTAGCAAATTTGCTTTTTCTTGGACGTCGGTTGTCAGTTGTCTCATCTGGTTTTGAAGAGGTCCAATGTTGCCCTTGCTTTTCCTCCAGCTACCCACATATCTAAAAAACAACTTTTTATTATCCTTGATAGTTGCAGCTAGCTGGAGTTCTGTTGCAGCCTTGGCTTTCCTGGTTTGCTCTCTGCAGGTCTGACCACTGCAGCATATTCCTCCTTGGTGATGGATCCAGTCCTCCATTCTTTGTAGGTCTTTCTTTCAAGATGCAGGAGGCCCACTAGTTCCCTGGAGAGCAAAGGGGATGCTGTGCCTTTTTGCTGCCTTTCCTCTGAGACAGGATAGATTTTGCTTGCACATCCAGGATTGCTCCCTTGATGAGCAAGCACTCGCTCTGGACTCCCATCCTTTTTGGGATGTGGCCCTTTAGGGCCTCACTGACAGGCCTCCTTAGCTTTTTGACGTCAGCTTTCCTCAAGTCCAGGACTTCTGTATTACTGACTGACTTACCATCTTTATGGCAGATGGTGAATGTGATCAGCTCATGGTCACTGCCTCCCAGCTTCCCTTTCATTAGGTTGCTGATTAGGTTGACCCTGGTTGCCAGTACCAAGTCGAGCAGTGCTTTACCTCTCATCGGCCCGCAGACTTCCTGCATCAGATTGAGCTTGTCCATGCAGAAGAGAAAGTTTTGTGACAGCTTGGATTTGGCTGAGCACTCTTCCCACGAGACATCAGGGTAGTTGAAGTGTCCCAAGAGAACCATGCACCGGGAGCGTGCAAACTCAGCCAATGCCCTGGTGAAATCCCAGTCAAGGTCTTGATCCTGGGTAGGGGGTCTGTCGTAGACTCCCACCATAGTGTCCCCTGTGCTGTGTTCCCCAAGCATTTTCACCCAGAGGGTCTGAAGTCGTCCACTCTGGACGCCAAAGTTGCCTTGCAGGGACATGCGTAGCTTTCCTTGATATAGAGAGCTATACCCCGACCCCTTTTGTCCTCTCTGTCTCTTCTGTACAGGGTAAAGCCGGCTATACCCGTGGCCCAGTCATGGGTGCAGTCCCACCATGTCTATGTTAACCCTATGACATCATAATTATTTGTGTTAAACAGGAGGACAAATTCCTCCTGATTATTCCCCAAGCTCCTGGCATTAGTTTATAGGCAAGCAAATGTCCCTTTGGGGGCCCTTGCATTGCCTACAGCTTGTTCCAGGGCTGAGGCAGGGGTGGTGCCCCTTAAGTGACTTAGCTTGCTGGCTTTACAAAGTTTGCTCAGTGGGCCAGCAGTGGCAGTAGTCCCCCCATCTCCCCACGGGCTTAATTTAAAATTCAGTGAAGAAGGTCAGGCAGTCGGGCTGAGAAGAGCCTCCTCCCCAGCAGACAGTGGAGGCCGTCTCTTCCCAGCAGCTCGCTGCCTCTCTCACCAAAGAGTGGGCTGTGGTCATGGAAGCCAAAGCCTTCCCAATAATACCAGCGCCACAGTCTTTGGTTCACTACCTGCTTCCTCCTCTCCCTCCTCAGCCTGTAGCCTGAGACTGGGAGGATTGATGAGAACACCACCTGTACCCCAAACAATTAAACCCCACTCCCAAATCCCTGTAGTAGTTCATGTCTCAGCTGGGAGTGCTCCAAGCCATGTCATTTATGCCCACGTAGATAAGTTCCATGCCCCACAATATGGTCAAGGTGGTCTAAGATGCCAAATTTGTTGGTATCCGCTGTGTAGCACACAAGTTCCACCTTGTTGTCAGGAATGCTTTGGAGGGGGACAGGGCTGCCAGTGATGGTGCCAGTACCACCAGCAAGCTAATTTCAATATGCAGGAAGGTGGTGGGCTACTTCCAGCGGAGCATGAAGGTGGGCAAGATGCTGTGGGAGAAGCAAAAAGAGCTGAACATCCTGCAGCTCAAAATCATGCAGGATGTGGACACTTGGTACAGCTCCACATACCTGATGCTTGAGAGGCTGGTGGAGCAACAGAAGGCCATCCATGAGATGGCCTTGCTTGAGGAGATCGGGATCAGCGCCCCCATGAACAGAGCTGAGTGGGGTACCATCTCCCAGATCTGGGTGGTCCTCAAGCCTTGATGCCTACACAGTCAGATGGATTGCAGATTGGCTGAAGGGTCACACTCAGAGGGTGGTGGTGGATGGGTCATATTTGACCTGGGGAGAAGTGGGCAGCGGAGTCCCCCAGGGCATGGTCCTTGGGCCTGCGCTGTTCAATCTCTTTATCAGCGATTTGGACGATGGGGTGAAAAGCACCCTGTTTAAATTCGCTGATGATACCGAAATTTGGGGTGAGGCGAGCACACTAGTAGGGAGGGAAAGACTGCAGCAAGACTTGGATAGGTTACAGGGGTGCGCTAGCAAAAACAGGATGCACTTCAACACTGACAAGTGCAGGTTGCTGCACTTGGGCAGTAATAACCAGCAGTAACAAGCAGCAGAGTTATAAGATGGGAAACTCCCTTCTTGAGAGCACAGAGGTAGAAAGGGATCTTGGAGTCATTAATGACTCCAAGA
Organism: Crocodylus siamensis; assembly: GCF_052110815.1. Taxonomy (NCBI): domain Eukaryota; kingdom Metazoa; phylum Chordata; order Crocodylia; family Crocodylidae; genus Crocodylus; species Crocodylus siamensis. Next base: position 144,774,463 of record NC_143398.1, on the reverse strand, counting down.
TGAACATAGGCCGACAATGTGAGGTCATGGTTGGCAGGGCTAACTGGACTTGTCGTGCATCCACAGGTGCATCTCTAGCAGGGCCAAGGAGGTGATCCTCCCCCTCTATGCAACACTGGTCAGGCCACAGCTGGAGTACTGTGTCCAGTTCTGTGCGCCCCTATTCAGGAGAGATGGGGACAGCATTGAGAGGGTCCAGAGGAGGGCCACCCGAATGATCCGGGGACAACAGGGCAGACCCTACAATGAGAGATTGTGGGACATGAACCTGTTCAGCCTTCACAAGAGAAGGCTGAGGGGGGACCTGGTGACAGTCTATAAACTCACTAGGGGGAACCAGAAGGGTTTGGGAGAGACCTTGTTGCCCCTAGTGCCCCCTGGCATAACAAGGAATAACAGCCACAGGTTGTTGGAGAGGAGGTTTAGATTAGACATCCGTAAGAACTACTTCACAGTGAGGGAGGCTAGGATCTGGAACCAACTTCCAAGGGAAGTGGTGCTGGCTCCTACCCTGGGGGTCTTTAAGAGAAGGCTTGATGCCTACCTAGGTGGGATCATTTGAGCCCAGTTTTTTTCTCCTGCCCTGGCATGGGGTCCGACTTGAAGATCTATAAGGTTCCTTCCAACCCAACTTCTATGATTCTATGATTCTATGAAGCCCTTCCTCGAGGCCCGTGGGAGCCTCAGCGTTGCTGATGCCCTCCTTAGCCAAGTGATCCCCATAGTGAGGGAACTTCAGAGCCAAATGGTGAGCTTCCAGGGGATCAATGTTCCTGGCTGGGGCAAGCCACTGTCACCAGACATGCAGGCACTGGTGAGACGGCTGAAGGAGGGCATTGGGAAACAGCTTGATCCCTTGCGGTCCAGTACAGTACATGTGCTCACTGCCATGTGTGACCCAAGAGTGAAGGGCACCATATTCAGCAGCCAAATGCTGAATCAGTGGATGGAGGTGCTGGTAAAGAAAGGCAGGCAGGGAGAACGGCGGAGGTGGGTAGACGTGAAACAGGGGGATCCACTGTCCCGTTCTAGCACACCATCCACCAGCCAGTCTTGTCCTCCAGCACAGGCGCTGCCAATATGGGGTAAGGTCATGGCTTCTATGGTGGGGTCCAGAGCCACAAGACCCCACCATCAGGCAGGCTTTGTGGCCTCAGCAGGGGCCAGTATGCCTGCAGTTTTGACCCCGCAGTGGCTTAACACACACACAGGACCTGAATTTTGTTTCAAGACTTTGAGGTACATTTTCCCCAAAACTCCTTCACCTATCTCCTTGAATCTTGGCAGGCTTCATGCCCTCTGAAAAGGCTACCATTCCTGCAAGTTTCAAATAATGCCATAAATGACAAAGGTATGGGATTTTTCGAGCTTCCCCATTAAAGCCTTGGGTGAAACATCAAAACAGCTTCAAACCAGAGAAACTGTTGTCATGATGCACCCGCATCTCAGAACAGAGGTTTTGAGTCATTTTGAAACAACATTTGAAATGACGGGGAAGCAGTTCCACCACAAGTGTCATAATGCAACTCAAAATGAAACGGTGCCATTTACAGCCCGACAATGGATAACATGTGTATAGTTATTTGTGCTCCATTGGGAGCTTGTGTCCAAGCTAGAACTTGGGATTAGCTCTTTTCCAGTGGCTTGTATCTCACCTAACCATGGCACTTTTCACTTCAGTCTTTTATCCTGGTCCTGAATCTGTCCCTGTCTTGGTGTCCAGGGGTCCAGCTTCAAAAGGAGGGCTGGAGAGGGATTGGGATTATGTCTAAGCTGTGGGTTGGGGGTTAGAGCCCTGCTTCTTGAACTCCAGGTGATGCAAGTTCAAAGGCCCTGGACTGGAGGCTCACACTCAGATCTGATCTCTCCAAAGCGATGGCCTAAATAATTTGCCTCTTGGGCTTATGATATGGAGGAGTTCTTCTCTTCCCTCAATTCCAAATCCACTACTTATGGGCTTCATTTTGTCACTTATGCATGCAGACTGGGTGTGTGCACAGAGCCATGCACCTGACTACTATATAACTTACTGAGCATACACGACACCTTGTCATATGCGTATGGGTCCATACTGCACAGGTAATGGTGGGTAACAGAATCCCAGTGCACCGGCACCAAAAAGGGCAGTTTCACAGTTGAAAAATTGTCATTTAGGTGCACACAGGGAATGTAATTCCAGCCTTCCTGGGCCTCAGTTACACATAAGTGACTTTCATTTGTTCTATTTATCACCTGCTTCTTCAGTTTTCCATTAGTTTTAGCAGCTCATTGTGATGCTTTCCCAAGAATGGACTGGCCCATTACTCATCCCAGATGCTCCTGGGACACCTGGCTCCCCCAGGCCAGGCTAAGTCATACTGCCATTGACCAAGGTCAGTGCCACCGTGGCACCAAGTGCAGTTAATTCCCCAGATGGCCTGAATCTTTCCTGTGCCAGTGCATGGTCACACGCATGTCCTTGCCCTTTCCCAGAGCAGCACATGCTTCTCTGCTTCTTCACCTGCCCCATTTAGCTAAGGAAAGAAGAAAAAGCTGAAAACCTCCCACAGCTAAACAGCTGTAGATAGTCATTTCCCCTCACAGTGGGCTTGTCTATACTGTGGAAGAAGTGTCTCAGGGCCCTGGGGGGACTCAAGCACATCACAACCCTTCACTGACCCAGCTTAGTCCTCGTGCATGCACTAGGTGTGAAGTTTCACCACTGAAGCTGCTCAGAGTCTTTCAAAGGCCTGCTGGAGGAGCAAGGGCTGGAAAGCAGGTACCAAAGGATGTGTTTGGAAAATGTTCACTGACTCATTCCCAGACAGGAGCGTGTCTGTGGATAGGGTTTGGCAGGGTGAGATGGGGGTATGATCAGGCCCTTGGGGCCAGGGCACATTGCTGCCATATTACTGGCAAGCCATCAGAGATACACGAACATTTGGCTGCATTGTATTATTGATTCAATTCTCATCAAACAGTTTTTACACATGGCTTGGAGCCTGAGTACCTGAGCACGATGAGCTCCTGCTGATCTCAATGTGATATGGACACATCCCTCCAGACTGAAACCTCGGCCCCCTCAGGAACATACTCAGAAAGCGTACTCTTTTCCTCTAAAATGGAAGTCTCACAGCAGACTCACGTTGTCTCTGTGGTATGGATTTGCTCCTCACCTTTACCGTCCGGAGGCACAGGGCTGTCACTCCGTTCAGGCTCCTCCACGCTGTCGTAATCCTGCTGGAAATCGCCAGGGGAAGTTTCCTCTGCAAAAACAAACACCGCCCTCAGCTTCCCTTGGACTTGTCCATTTCTCCAGAGTGCTCCTAGTTCCCTGGAAACCCTGCTGCCCTGGACCTACGGCTCTTGGCTGTGGAGTGAAAGGATCTTCTCAGATTGCTCCAAGTGAAAAGGGAAAAGTCATGGGCAATGGTAAAAGAGGCCTTAGTCCAGGTTCAGTTCTTGCTTAATAATCAAGGATACAGCCCTGCCCAAGTGCATCCCATACTGTTGGGATCATGTGTTTTATTTGCCAGGACCAGTGCAGGATCTCATGCAGACTGGAATGTAACTTGGACTCTGTGCTCATGGCAGGGTGGCAGGGGACAAAAATTTTGGACACTGCTCTGGATTTGCTCAGTGATAGACTCCTCAATGCTCAGCACATTATTCCTTGGGCAGTTCCCTTCCCGTTACTCATACACAAGGAGTGTCTGGATCTGACTACCTATTCCCATCAAGAAGTTCTCACAGAAAACTTTGAATGCTTTGTTAAATACGAACCAGTCCCACTGCTTCACATTTGTACTGGACCATGACATAGAGGACATCCCCAGGAAACCCATTCTCCCCCTAGCTCTGGGGCACCATCTCTAGGCTCTTCTTTACCCCATTACCTTGCACTGATCCAGGACCATGTCCATCCTCGCTGTCCCCAGTGTAATACTGCAGCTTCATCACAGAGTCTTCTGAGTAGGAGACTGGAGGGTGAGAGACAGTTTGTTATCCACCTGGGGAGGAGGGAGCCCGCAGAGCAGAGCAGCGGCTTCAGTGGGAAAAGGAGTCAGATGCCCCATGACCCGATGCTCCTAGAGATGACCTTTCCTGACCGTACAGAGGTCTGCTCCCAGGCTGCAGCATGGGCAGGGGGAGAGGAACACTGCCTAGAGCTGGGACAAGTGGAGCGCGTGCTGACAGGAAACTCATTTCCAGCGCTCCTGTAACAGGTTGTTCTCACCCCAGGCCCAGCACCCACAGCCTTCCAGGGCTCACAGGGCTGCAGAGATTTGGGTCAGCATGGGAAGTGCCTCAGGGCTTTGTTATGCATTAGTGTTAGGTGGCTCAGGGAGCTCTTAACCCTCAGACTGTCTACACATTAAAACATGTAAACTACTTCTAAGCACCCTTAGGTATCTTTAATTGACACCACTCCAGGGCAGGTGGATCTGTGATCTGTGTTACCCAGTCCATGTTTCCTGAATGTGGGGCCATTACCCAGAGAGGAGCCACCCAAGGCGCACAGCTCCAGCATCCCAGGATGCAGGTTCCCCTCCCCATTCTATGCATAAAATTTTCCACTCCCTGATCTCCACTTCCCAGGGCACGGTACTGGCACCAAGCCAGCTCTAGCACCCAGGGACATTACATGGCCAGGCAGGTTGCAGGGCACAGGCTAGTCCAAGAGGGAGAGCTAGAGGGTATGAAGTGGGGAGCAAGGTAGGGGGCCACATCCAAGTCCCCATAAAATGGGGCTTCCCTCCTGGGGCCAGCTCCCTGTGTAGCTGGGGCTAACCAATCCAAAGCCAATCCCAACTCATTAAAACCTGATTCTTTTTTAAATTTACTTACTCTTTATTTATTTTTAAATTCTTCTTTTTCCTTCTTTTTCTCCTTTTAGCAGCTTTAGTGGCTGGCTGAGTTCATTTCACTATCCAGCCCCAAGCCACCATTCCCATCCAATGCCTCTCTACCTGCCTTTTCACTCCCTGTCATTAAACTCTCCCACTTCTAGCCTCACACTCCTGCCAACATGAACCGATCTCTCCAACCCACATTCATGGAGAGCGGGTGTAGGAGCCTGTCTCGGCTCGCCAGCCCTCTAGTGGCAACTCTCAGTTCTGCAAGTTGGGGACAGGCAGAAAAGGTTTCTAACTCAAATGTTTAACTACTAACTACACTGACACTGATCAACCTTTGAGAAACTTAAAGTGCAATGTGTACCCAAACCCTACAATACTTGCTGTGCGTTGGCAATGGGGCACACAGACCTGAGCGACCGAACATCTCGAGCTTCTCCCTCATCAGGTTATAATCAATCTCCTCATACACAGCATCAGTTAAGGGGCCCGAGTATCTCCCAGAGGCTGAAAACAAATGGCAGGTTTTACACAGGGTCATGGAAACAGGAAATGTTAAGACAGGAAATGTTAAGGGGTCCTCCAGCCTTTCCCTTTGGAGCTCAGCTCAGCCCTACAGCACACTTCTACGGCCTTGTCCAACGTGAAGAAAAATATCCAATGTGGCACTGACCAAGCCTATTCAACAGCTTCCCTCTGGAAACCATTACATGGGCTACTCCCCTGTCACAAAATCTTGTCATATACTCAGCCTAAATCTTTCCTATTTACTCCTATCATAAGACTCTGACCATTCCCCAATTTCACGTAGTGGAAAACTGTAAATATATTCACACATCCACCTGCACACCCAGAGGCACACATGCACCCACCTGCAAAATGCAAACATTGACACTTCGGTTCTACTGAAAGTTATAAACTAGAGGTTGCAATAAGGGGGGAATTGCCACCCCTCATTCTGCCAAATATAAGAATTTTTTTCCCCACCTTTCCTTTTCTACCTTTTGTTTTTCTCTGCTCCTTTCTCTTTTTTTGCCAGCTGATTTCCTAATAGTTCCTTTCCTCATAGTATCCATCCCACTGATCTCTCTCTCCATGAACTCTTCCACAAGTGGAGTTTCTAGCAGCTTTCCAAAAAGAAACCCAACATTACATTTTTTGCCCATATGGTCCCATCTCTTGAATCTCCTGTGAAACCTTCCTTTGTCTCGCCCAGTCTTATGAGCTTGCCCCAGTTCAGCTTGGTTTCCATATTTTCCAGGAGTGCGTGGCCCTCCCCTCACCTGAAGCTCCCCCGCTGTTGCAGAGGCTTTTTTCCATGGTGAGACTAATGGACTCACCTCTGCGCAGTGCCCTGGTGCTTCGCACCTGTCCCCCCAGCACGATCAGGACCAGGCAGAGAAGGGCCCCCAGGACAATGCAGATGACCACGGGCACCATGTCTCTCCCCCTGTCGGAGATGGGCGCTGAGGTGGTTCTGGAAGAAAAGGAACATGCAACAGGCAGAGGCCTCTGTGAGAAACAGGAGGGCATAGGGGAGAGATGCAGCCTCTAATTTAACCTCCCATGGCATCAAGTTCAGTGCTGAAACATAGGCAGTTTGTCATGGGGGCAGCTGTGCTAGGAGCCACTGGACAGGAATGGCTCCTGCTCAGCACCCACTGCAGCTCCCACCCCAGGTAACAGTTTTGGTGGACCCCTCACTCCAGGAGGTGGAGCTCATTCTTGCAGGGTAGAAACAGATATTGTCTTTGTGCTCCCAGAAAAATGTTTATAGCAGTGCAGAGGTCAAGCCAACAGATGTCCATAGCCCTTGCTGCACCACAAAGACCCCCAAATTGTAGCCACAGCATCAGTGAGCAGAGCTTCATGGTGGCAGAAATCTTTTTGGTTTATGGTGGGAAAGCGTGTGCAGTTTCCCAGTGTGGGGGGTGCCCAGGGCAGGCACTCCAGAGGCTTCAGTGGCTTGATCTTCTTTACCCCAGTAGTTCCTGTTTCAGGGTGCACAGCATCAGGGCCCTGAAGCTTGGTGTACACCTCCCGGGCGTCCCCCCTTGGAGTCTCTGGTCACCCACAGATGCTCCGTTGAAGTGCAAGAGCTGAGACCCACAAGCAGCCGATTGGCAGGCTCAGGCACTGGAGCACACCAGAGTTGACTTTCACCACTTAAAAAGATGCACCTTGAGATCCCTGGAGTGTGTCACCATAAGCGGAGGAAGCCCATGCTCTGTGCTCAGCCACATGCCCAGGGAATCCCTGAGGCACGTCTCTAAGCAAGGAAAGCCGTGGTTACCCACTTCCAGAGATGAAACCCAGAGGCTGTCTGTGGTACGTATCTGCAAGTGGGAAACCCTGGTTTTCCCCACTGAGAAATACATGCCCCGGGGAATCTCTAAGGCACATCTGTGTCCAAAGGGAACGTGTTGCCCCTGCCCTGTGCAGGGCAACAGGTGACATGCATTTCACACAATGAAGTAGATCAGCTGTGTTGGGACATATCCCATCACATGAAATCTGCTTTTTGTTGTGACTTCTGTTTATAGCCTCAGGATGGAGTTTACAGCTCACCACCCGGGGACCCCAGCACCAGTGAAATGTAACCCCAGTGACAGCAAGGCATCTTACCTGTTCTCTCTGGGGATGCAGTAGCCTCGGTGTTATCTGCAAGGAAAGGAAGAAGGAGAGGGGCAGTCTGGAGGAGGGGGAGATGGCAGGTTTGTTACCAGGAGAACGCCCCTGTGAGAGTCTTGGTGGGAATCTCGGAGGTGGAGACCTGGTGACCAAGAGGGGACGTGGGGCCTAGTGGGCATCACTGCCTCATTTCTGGATTTGTTGTCAGCAGACAGGGAGCAGGTGGGCAGGGTTTTCTTTTCAAAAGCCCTCTCAGGAGCACTGGGCAGGTCCTGTCGATGTAGCCTCTGTGCCGGCACACCTCACCTGCACGTCACTTCTACCTCGCGTCTCCTGCTGGGAAAACTGAGAGCAAACCAGCGAGGCCTGCTCCAGGGTGGGGCAGGTTGGATTTAAGGAGAGCAGCCATTTTGAAGCATAGGGATGCTGAATACAGGTGATGTGGAGGCTGCTGGAGTGTGTTAATTAGCATGCTGCATTAGACTCAATGAATAAAGTGTGCTTCAAGATGTGCTAATTAACACACGCCAGAGCAGGAGTAGGGCCTGCGTACAGGTGCCCAGACACTTTTAGCTTAAGTGTCCCAGAGGATAATGGCTTCAAAGCCACAAATCTTGGGTTTTCCAGGTCTACCAAGAAGACAGAGCATCTGTCTAAAAAGAGGGAAACAAATGTACGAGTATCCCTGAGCTGACACAGAGTGGGCGCAGACCAAGATCAAGAACCAAATGTTGGAAACAGCCGAACAACCACTACGCTCATAGTTAAGAGGACTACATCTCATACTAACGCCATTAAGAGGCACCCCAAGATGCACTGGTGAGGTTACATCCTACTACTTACTAACGGGTTCGTGTGCTGCATTGGCACACAATAAACACCCAGCCTGTGCACAAGTGCACTGGACAATGTCAAGGACAAGGTGAGCCATGAGATCAGTGGAGACAGCAGGATGGTGAGCAAGAATGAAAGAAACTGCCCCATGCCTCTCTCACTCATGGGGCAGGGTTATATCATATGCTGCCTCACTCAGAGCAGACTTCCACAAGTTGTGTGCACACCACAGCAGCATCCGCCATGTCCCAGGAGTCATCGCACACCGTTCCCCAGGAGCCGCGGTGCCAAATCTCCACTCTCCCCGAGCATCCGTGCTTTCTTCCACAACACGGAGCTTCTCCTTGTCTGGGAAAAGCAGAAACTACCTTACTTGGGAGCTGGGTAAGGCCTTAGGGCAGAAGGAGGAGAGTCAGAAAAGGGCAGAGGTACCTGTGCAGCTTGTGGAGTTTGGACACTCAGCAAACTGTGTTGGAGCTGTTTTCTCTTTGCTTCCTAGGTTAAAAAAACATACATGCTGTGAATGGGCGGGTTAGTGTGTACATTATGAGGGAGAGTAGAAGTTACCCGCACTGTCAATTATTATATTACCATTATATGAATACAAATTTAAATGTGTTTAACATATGGTGGGTGTGCAACTTTCCTGCAGTTCAATGCCAGCTGTGTTGCTCCATGGCAGTGGTTTTCATTCTTTTTACAGTTAAGCTACACTTCCTTTCAGTTGAGACACCCTCTACAGTGTTGGTGAATTGAGTGGCTCCTTATATCAAAAGCTCATTTATTTACTACAATGCAAACCTCCTTGTGGAGGGGCTACGCAATGCATCTGATGCACCAGTTGGTCAGGGACATGCCCACGCCTGCACTTACCTTCTCACACCTTCTTATCTCTTCAAATGTCACAGCACCCTCCAAGGCTCTTGTGGCAGCTCAGGGTGCCCCAGATCCCTGGTGGAGAAACCCTGATTTATGGACACCTGAGGCACTGTACTTCAGCCTGTGGCTGGTAACTGCAATCCCTTACAAAGAGATTTGAATGTAAAGATTTTTACTTCAGAACCAACCACATGGACAGCCTATAGACCAAAAGGATGTCCTTTGATTTGGCCTGAAAAATAGACTTCAGATCTCACACCAACTTTGACATGTACACCCCTTATACGTGCATGTGTGTGTGTACACACAGAGGTGTTCATATAAACAGAGATGGGAAAGTCATGTGTAATAGCCACACAGATGCACAAAGGCCTGTGTGAATGAAAGAATGAGAAACTTTTCTGTCACATTTGGGGAATATAGAACTGTCTATACTGAAAAGGAAATATTTCTATCATAGAACTTCAGTGGATCAAACATAAAATGCAGGCGTGTGTACATACATGTACAAGTACACCTATGTGTGCTTTCATACATGTTTCTGGGCCAGGCATTTCATCATTACCAGTACACTTGATATGGGTCTCTTCTCCCCGATTAGCACATGACAGGGGGCTCCATGGCTTCGATGGACACTGCCAAAGGGAGTTGTGATGCTCAAGGCACCGAACATGATCCAACCATGTGTGGCCAGAACCTGCTCCATATGTAAAGTCTTCAGCAATGTCGCCTTCATCTCCACAGCCCAGCTGTTTGCATACAATTGTCGCAGTGACTGAAGTCATCTGATTGGAGCAAATGCTTCCCCATGATCCATTGTAGAAAATCTCCAATCGCCCAGCACAGTCACTGCCGTTCACCAGCCTCAGATCCATGAATTCTGGAAGGAAATGCACAAGAAGGAGGTCCAGCTGTCAGATTTGATACAAACGGGAGTGAACCCCAGAGAGCACTGACAGTCCTGGGCACTGCTGCAGATAAGTACTGCACACAGTAACTCCAAGGATCAGTGACTCTTTTAGGCACAGCTGGGCAATTAGAAATACAAGGGTCACTTATGGAAAGTCATCATTTCTCAACATATAGAAGCAGAAATAGCAGCACTAGCTGTCTGTGATGGTGTGGATGGGCTAGCCCCTGTGGAGGAAGATTAAAGAGGTTTGCTGGGCTGGGTAGGCCCTACCCTGCAGCCAATCCAGGCCTGCAGGAGTGATTTAAAAGAAAGCCAGTCTCATAGAGGGGATGACTCTATTCTGATGTGCCCTGGCTCCTGGTCAGATGTTCTCCGACACACAAGCTAGGCCATTCCCAGGTCAGTGCCATTTCTAACAGTATGGATGGCCAATGTTTTCTCCCACACCGGTGGCAGAAAGCCACCTTGGTTTCTCCCCAGGCCCTGTGATGAGATTAAAATAGGCCCATCACAGAGATTCACACCTCAGCCTGCCTCTTTAGGTAACTTGAGCTGGCTGCATTCCTGAGGGGGGGGAAAACCTGCTCCCTCTGCCTGCGTGACTGGCATCAGCCACCTGGGTGAGGGGCATCTACCTGGTGGGCTGGAGTCTGCCCGGTAACTGGTGATGTATTTCAAATTGGTTGGCGGACAGACAACCGGAGATGGCCTGGGCCAGGTGAATGAGGTCACAGGGGCTATATAAGTTCGGAGTTAGCCCAGGAGGAGGGGGCAGCAGCCATGCGGGGGACACAGAGGAGCATGACCATCTAAAATTGGCTCTCTCCCCCAAACTCATGAGCTAGAAACCGCCTGCCTCCAAAGGGGAAACTTCACCAGCCTCTGGAAGATGCTTGTGACTACTCAAGATCTGATTAGATATCTAGCTGGCAGTAACTTAGATGCGGGATCAAAAGGCTACCTCAGCCAGACTGTTTGCTCTTTACGATTTCTAGGATATTGCTCAATCTTGTACCCTATTTTCACCCTACCCCTGTAACCAATAAAGTCTTCCTTTGTGACCGGTGTGGGAGACTTATTGAGGGGTGGGTCTAAAATATGCCTAAGAGACCCCTTATGTCTACCTAAGGGAGATTTAATTTTTGTCCCCTTGACTTCGGGAAGTGCCCCAAGTGCCTGTACTGGGTGGAGTACCTGTAAGACTTTAGGCCTGTGTTTCCCCAAGGACACAGGGCCGAGAGTGAGTCCATTCTTGGGGTGGGGGCAGCTACGTTACCCCCAGGCTAGCAAGTGTGCTCCAGGAAGGGGGTCGGCCGGACATAAGGCGCCCCTAGAGAGGCATTCGGAGCCTGGCAGGTGGTCGGGCAAGGGAGGTGGGTGGCACAATGCAGGAGCACCCCCACCTGGCCCGCCACACACCCCTATCTTGGAAGTAATGAGTAACACCATTATGATGAGGTCTGACAGGCCTGTGCACTCAGATGTATATGTGCTGCAGAGAATAGCTCCAAGGATCAGTGAGTCTTTTGAGGCAGTGCCAGGCAATTAGAAATACAAGGTTCACCTGTGGAAAGTGGCCATTTCCTAACATTTACATGTGACAGTGCTCTTTCTAACACTAGAGAAGGCCAATGATTTCTCCCAGACCTGCCCGTAAGAACAGATGAGTAACACTATTGTGCATTTTTATACAGGCTCCAGGGTGGGCCTAGGGCACTTTAATTAAAGCCCATCTTAGGAGCCAGTCTAATTAAAATGTCCACAGCATCTCATGTGTCAGCGTCCCTGCATTTGAAAATGGTAGCAGGGGTGTTTTAACTAAAGCTACTTCAACGAGCGTTAGTTAAATTGCTCTTGCTGCCATTTTGAAGAACAGGGACACGGAGACATGAGATGTGGAGGCTGCTGGAGGCAGGCTAATTAGCACATATCAGCAGACTTAATTCACCGAGTCTGCTCCAATGTGCTAGAATTACAGCGCATTATAGCAGCCTCCATGCATGTCTACAGACACCCATGATGACTATGTATGTAGTTAAGTGACCCTGGTATGAAAGGAGGAAGAAGAGAGTCTGAGACAGCCATGGAGAGGTCCCTAGCATCCTTAGCTCTCTCCTCCAATATTAGTCTCCCTCTCTTACATCCTTGGTACCCAGTTTCAAAAGAGCAGTCACAGAGCAAACCTGAGCAGAGCACTCCTGCATCCTCCTTGTGTCTGCAGTCGTGCTGCCCCCAGCCCCTGGAAGGGCACTCCCAGAGCTCGGATTCATTCCCAGAGCAGGTCACCTCATCCAGCCAGATCTGTCCTGAGCCTTCCCCGTAATGAGCGGAGGCAGCTGCCTCGATGGCGTGTCCACATCCCAGCTGTTTGCACACAACACTGGAGTCTGTTTGGTCCCAGGAATCATCACAGACAGTCCCCCAGGTGCCCTGGTAGTAAATCTCCACTCTCCCAGCGCAGCGACCTGCCCCATTCACCAGTCTGATCTGCCTGCTTCCTGCAAGGAGAAATCCTAGCCTTTAATGGGTAAAGGTGAAGCAAAGTGAGAAGTTTATCTTCAAATCAGTGTTGATGCTGCATGGACTGAAACACTAATGCTTTGGGAATCACAGAGAAGACAAGCGATGTGTAGATTAAGGGAATGAAGGAGCCTCTTGAAGAGTCACTGATTTCCACCATGTAAGAAAAGGACCTACTCCTGAATGTCTTATTCAGCACAACAACCCTGACAGGACTCACCAGTGGGTAAGATTTAGTGACAGCAGTGAGGGTCTCCTGAGCATGCCCTTCCTTGCAAACAGGTTTTAAATCAGAATTGTCAACATTGTCTGGGGAGATGACTATCAGTTAGGACAATTACCACAAAAGCCACAGGCTTTGTTTCTACTGATGGAAAATAATTGAGGAAACAGAGTGCTGGAGAAAACAGCTCTGGCAGCCTTTTGTCTTACTGGGCCAGGGGGCCTGAGTGGGGCTGTCACTGCAGGAGGAGAGAAGGCTGCAAGTAGCCTTAGCTGGGAAAGCAGGTCGCCCTTAGGCTCAGGAAGGGAACAGCTGGAGAGGCTGCAGTGGTCAGGGCTTAGGGGGCACAACTAGCCAATGCCCGAGAGCAGGCAGGCAGTGGGGACCTGTAAGCATCCAGGTAAGACATCCCAAGCAGGAAGGCTGCAGGGAGTGCTGGCTGGACTGGGAAGCTGCTTTGAGGTACCGGTAAGGCACTCTTGCTGGGGCAGGATACAGCCCAGGTTACTGGAAGGCTCTTTCATATAGCCAGCAAATTGTGGTTTATTTTGGGACCCATCACAGGGTTTGTTTTGTGGTATAAGCAGGGGGCTTGCTTTTTTGTGGTAGTTAAAGCACGGGTTTGGATTTGGGACTACAGGGGTGGTTTTGGAGGTCCCATTAGTGCCCGAGGGGCATGTGTGGCTGCCTTGAGTGCTGTCAGGGGCCAGGATCGAGGCACTGATGAGGCCAGAGGGCCAGGAGCTCTGGCAGGCTGGAGGCAGGAGCCACAGAGCCCAACATTGCCCTGTCCCTGCATCCCAAGGCACACTGAGCCCCAGCCCCCCGCTCCACGGCTGGTGGGGGCACAGGGTGCCTCAGTACAGGGGACCTCCAGGTGCTTCATCAGTGAATGCGAGTGCTGAGCCATGTGGAGAAAGGGGAGCACCAGCCCAGGGGTGTCTGCTCCCGTCTCGAGGCACACAGCCATAGAGCGGCTGGCTGGGGTGCAGGGTGCCTCAGTGCACGGGCTCCAGCAGCTTGTGGAGAGGGGAAGCAGGGAGCCCTGGGCTGCCTGCTCCCATCTCCATGTGCCGCTCCCTGGCTGGCTGGGGCACAGGCTGCCTCAGCGTGCAAACTGCCTTCCGGCTAGCCCCCATGCCAAGGCACATGGTGTGTCCTGCTGCAAAGCGCAGGGGCAGGGCATGCACTATGGCACAATGTACTGGCACAAATTTGTGCTGCTACTATTTGTACTGCTGAAAACATGCTCTTGCATGTGCCGACGTGACCCTCGTGTCCAAAAGGTGGCCTTATTGCGGGATGAGTTTAACTGACCTGAGAAAGCAGCATGTGTTAGTGAGAGCCCCGACTCCTCTAGGGGCTTTGCCAGTACGACTATTTGGGCAGAAGCTATGGAGTGCAAAATACTGTTATTTTTTCTGCTATATAATACCTACATGTCAACTATGAGGGGGTTTCAGAAACTAATGGCTAAATGTGTACTCATGTTGTAAATCTGTGACAAAGCAGGGAACTACAGAGCAGCACACAAAATAACTGTATCTCAAAATTGCCGTTAGTTTCTGAAACACCTTTGTATCATTATGGCAGGGTCTGGAGCTGGGATCCATACCTATTTGCATTAGGATGACTTCACAGCACAAGCGGGGCACAGCACAGGCTCTGGGATGGCCACATTTCTACTGCCCAGGGAAGAGAGGTTTGTAGGATTTTAAGGAGAAGTCACCTGAACAAACGACACCAACATCCTCAGCGATTCCTGCCTGCTCTGTCTCAGACAGGCTCGTGTTGCAGCGTGTCAGGTGAGACTCATTTCCCGTGCACTGCACACGTCTCAGCCCAACAAGGCCTGTCCCACGTTCAGACTTCACGGGGTTATAGGCTCTCTCTGCGTCTCCACACTGGAGCTGCCTGCACACCACGTTGGCGTCATTTATGTCCCACTCATCATCCAGGACTCTGCGCCACGCACCGCCGAGGGAAATCTCGACTCGCCCATCGCACCGGCTCTCGCCATTCAGCAGTCTGAGGGATTCAGAGTCACCTGGGCCCAGGAGAGATGGGAAATGCACTGATTATCCCACGATATATTATGTACCATGCTAGACTCAGGGAAGTACAGTCAGGGTGCCTCTACACGAGCAGGGAGGCTGCTCTGACACACTGTAATTACAGCACATCCGAGCAGATTTGATTAATTGAGTCTGCCGGAGTACTCTGTCACGTAGAGTAGAGCTGTTCTAGGAGGAGACACTGACTGCCCAGGCCACAGATTAAAGCACTCTCTGGGAAAGGGAAGACCCTAGTCCAGTGCATGCAGCGCTGAGACTTCAGCTGGGGTCTCCACCCCAGTTCGAGGCTCTCTCCAGAGCCCAGTGGATGTTACTGGGGTTCTCAGATGCTTTTTGTACAAGACATGTAAACAGCTCAGATCTGGTGCTGATCAGGAAGGAAAGGAAATCCTGAAATCTTGTTTCACTTGTGTCACAACTGCCCTGGGTGCCTGCTCCTGCAAGGGGTGCACCAGGATGGGGCATGCAACAGTCCAGCAACTAGTGCAGGAGTGGGCAAAATGGCAGATGTGGTCAGCAACTGGCCTCCATTTCCCAGCACCCCCTGCCTGCGTGGCTGTGGCAGGTTTCTATCCATTCCCCAGCAGCGTCTGCCCTGTGATAGTGCGGGGCCAGGGTTTCCATAGAGATCGGCTCCAGCAGCACAGCAGGGTGCGGGGATGCTGCAGGACTGGGCTGGGATCTTGCAGTGGTGACAGCGTGGTCTGGAGCTGGGGCAGAGCCGCAAGCTGTAGCCTGCATGCTCCAGGCAGGGGCACGCAGGCAGCACATCGTGGCTCTGCCCTGCATCCTTGCAGCGGTGACAGCCTGGTCCAGAGCCGGGGTGGAGCATGCAGGCTGCCGACTGCACTGCTGCCCTGGCTCCGACCACGCTGCCACCCCTGCAAGATCCCAGTCTGGTCCTGGAGCAGCTCCCTGCCCCTCCCC
>NC_143398.1:144742197-144758526 GCF_052110815.1 Crocodylus siamensis | reverse complement strand
CCTCCTCCCTCAGGAATGTAGCCAGCTCAGGTTACCTAAAGAGATAGGGTGAAGGTGTGCCTCCTCTGCTGGGCCCATCCTAATCACATTGTCACAGCACAGAGATTTTGAGGAGAAACAAAGGTGGCTTCCTGCCACAAAGAACATCTCCACAGGACCTTTAGGATTTCTGTTCCAACTCCATGATAAACAGCTGACAAAAGCCTCTAAACAGCTGACAAAAGCCTCCTAGTTCCTTGGAAGTGAAATCTACCCATTCAGGCTGCCATGCTCTACCACCTGAGCCTGCGGGTTCCAGACTGCAGACATTGGCCAACAATCCCTAGGCAGAACAGGGTTTTCTCCATGACTTTACAGAATATGAATCATCTGACCCTTCAGTGGGAATCTCTGAGAAAGGAAAGAGGCTGCAAAGGGACATTCATGCACAAAAGTTCTTGCATCGTGAGTCTGTGGAAGACTGAGGCACAAACCTCTGGTTCCAGCAGTACCAAGGTTGGCATCCGTGGCAGTGGGGCCAGGGTGAGTGACAGCACTAGCATGGTGCCAGATGGGGATTGGAGGGCACAAATGCAGGGTTAGCTCTTGGGCTGTGGCAGCACAGAAATCCTGGAGGGTCTGTTAGAATTGCACAGCTGGAATCTTGTCCTTGATAAGGGAAACTGCTGCCCGAGACTATCTCTCTCCTCCTCACACTTTCACATGCTGATTACAGAAACTAGTTCAAACTGGAATTTAACTGCATAGCCTAAAGAAATGAACTCTTGATAACTCTTGTAGTACTGAGCATGCTTAATTAGCTGTTACATATTTACCTCTCCGCCCCCCCTACTCAAATAACTAATTATACTATACATGCAATGTATGTAATGATGTAATTACATGTATGTTCATATAATGTGGGAGTAAGTTGCAAGAACTTCTGTATCTACGCACGCGTCAAGAAGATTTGAGAAGCTTAAAAGCCGCTTGCAAACACAACCAGTCATTGGAAGCTTATTTGAGCACTTGTCTCCGCTCCGACCTTGCTTGCAAGCAAATAAACCCTTAAGTGCCGACTGATGTCCAGCACACCTACAGCCTAGGAAATGACCTGCTGGGTGGCATGGAAGTGGAAAGGGATCTTGGAGTCCTAGTGGACTCCAAGATGAACATGAGTCGGCAGTGTGACGAAACCATCAGAAAAGCTAATGGCACTTTATCGTGCATCAGCAGATGCATGACAAATAGGTCCAAGGAGGTGATACTTCCCCTCTATCGGGCGCTGGTCAGACCACAGCTGGGGTACTGTGTGCAATTCTGGGCGCCGCACTTCACGAGGGATGCGGATAATCTGGAGAGGGTCCAGAGAAGGGCCACTCGTATGGTTAAGGGCCTGCAGGCCAAGCCCTACGAGGAGAGACTAGAGAAACTGGACCTTTTCAACCTCCGCAAGAGAAGGTTGAGAGGCAACCTGGTGGCTGCCTATAAGTTCATCAGGGGGGCACAGAAGGGAATTGGTGGCGAGCCAGCCAGGAGATTTTTTGGACGACCCCGAAATCCAGCGACAAATCGCCTCCGGCACGACGGGGAGTGTGCACCGAGCCGACTTTTTGGGCTCGCCCTAGGTCTGAGACGTGAGTCAGGATATTCGGGACGTTAAAGGCTCCTGTGCAAATTTTTGGGTTTCTAGAGTCGCCAGGCACACATTCCGGTATTCTGATTGAGATCTCTGGGGTATCCTGAGTGAGTATATGAATTCCCTTTGCCCAATTTGGTGTATGGATCCAAAACAAAGGATGTAAATGACCGCTGAGGAACTTTTGGCTCAGCTTTCATCGTAAACCATCTGTTGTTAAGGGTCTTTTGGTATTTGGTGTGCCTTGGGCGCACTCTTGTGGGCAAATGGGTACGGGTCGCTCCCGTGTAGAAATTTCGGATACGCCCTTAAAATTCATGTTATGTCATTTTAATAAGTTTGCAAAGCCGGCAGATTATGGAGTGAAGATGAAAAAAAATGATTTAATTAAGTTTTGTCAACTCGAGTGGCCAACATTTGGGGTCCACTGGACCCCGAAAGGATCCTTTGTAGTAAAAGAAGTGATAGCTATCCATGAAATAGTTATGCAGAACGGGTATTGGAATCAGTTTCCTTATATTGATTGTTGGTTGTGGGTGGTTCAAAATCAACCACCTTGGATTAAAAAATGCTTAGTAAAGTCTCATGTGATGGTTGTTAAAGGAAAGACTCGAGGAGGACCGCCTGTACTCCCTGAGTCTAATGAGGGGGGGATTCTGAATTGGCTGAGTATCGGACCCGCTCTCTGGTTGCCCTGTCAGGTAGTGAAGATGAATCAGACACCTCCTCGGAATCCAGTCCTCTGCACCACCGCTCCCTCCCTCAGGGAGACCACCACCGGCGTATCAAAGCATACCTAATGATTTAGAGCGTGAGCCTCAGCCAAGTGCCCCATCTGAATCAGGGAATAAGGGTTATTATTTGCGCAAGCCTGTAGAGTCACAGCCAGTGCTGAACTGCCCGATGCGAGAGGTTATCGGAGAGGGGGGCAATGCAACTTTTGTCTACACCCCATTTAGTACTTCAGATTTATTTAACTGGAAGAATCAGAGCCCCTCTTTTCGTGAAGACCCTGAAAAGATGAGGGACCTGTTTCGATCTATTGGGCAGACTCATCGACCCACTTGGGCTGATGTCCAGATGATGCTCCAGACCCTCCTGACCCCGGAGGAGAGGAGATTAGTGTTGGGAACAGCAGAACGTATTGCAGTAGCCAGAGTAGAGGCAGAGGGAGCTGCCGGTCATACCCTGCGTGATACCTGTCCTGTTGAGGAACCGAGATGGGATAATCATACTGCAGAAGGAAGAGAGCTGAGTGCACGGTATCTGGGGATTATAGTGGAAGCAATGGGGAAGGCAGTGCCTCGGGTTACTAATCTGTCTAAGTTGTATGAAGTGAGACAGGGAAGAGAGGAGGATCCCTCAGCTTTCCTCGGGAGGCTGTACATGAGGCGTTTCACAGGTTTTCGGACCTAGATCCAGAAGCCCCAGATAATCAACGCACGGTAAATCTTATGTTTATTGGTCAATCCGCTGCTGATATTCGTAAGAAGTTACAGAAAACTGAGGGAGGTGCTGGGAAACCGATTTCAGAGCTGGTGGAAATTGCATATAAGGTATATGGGAATCGTGAGCAAGTGCAGGAGCGCAAGGAGGATAAAAAGGCTCAGCGACAGATGGCAGCACTGGCAGCTGCTATAACTAGAGGTAACCCTGGAAAGGCTGGGATACAGAAGGGGAAAGGAGAAAGAGTGGGACCAGACGTTTGTGCTTATTGCAAAGAGAAAGGACACTGGAAGAGGGAATGCCCAAAGTTGAAGGAGAAGAGAGAGGGGGAACCGAGAGGTCACCTCATGCGGGCAGAAGAAAAGGGTGAGGACACAGAATGAAGGGGACGGGGATCTAAGACCACTACCCTTCGGGTTGGAGCCCAAGAAGATCCCATGGTAACCATTAGGGTTGGTGGCAAAAACTTTGAAGCCTTGGTGGATACTGGGGCTACATTTTCAATGATTCCAGAAACCCCCCCCCCTGTGCAGGAACTAGTGAACAGCATGTACTTGTGGAAGGAATTGAGGGAACGCAAACCCGACTCCCTGTTTGTAAACCACTCCTCACCAAAGTGGGGGACCATTTGCTTGAGCATTCCTTTGTATATTCACCAAGTTGCCCAGTTGCACTCCTTGGGCGGGACTTACTCACAAAATTGCAAGCTGAGATCTTTTTCAGAGACGATCAGATGGTGGTCCAGCTACCTGTCAAGCAGAGCTCGAATTATCAGATGGCTCTCCTGGAGGACCGATGTCCTGCAGTAAGTTCGGAAGGTCACATGACTGGAGTAGACCCTTCGGTATGGGCTGATGGAACCCCTGCGCGAGCTAAGTCCGTCTCCCCGGTAAGGATCACACTCAAGGATGGGGAGGGGCCCGTTCGGGTAAAGCAGTACCCACTCAGCCGAGCGGCCAGAGCTGGACTCAAGCCGTTAATAGAGAAATACAAGAGGTGCGGATGGCTAGTGGAAGGGTCCTCACCCTATAACACCCCCATTCTTGGAGTGCCGAAGGCAGATGGGGCCTCATACAGACTGGTCCAAGACCTACGAGCAGTAAATAAGAAGGTCCTTTCAGACCATCCTGTAGTCCCGAACCCTCACACGATTTTGACACAAGTACTGGGGGAAGCTGAAATATTTTCAGTGCTAGATTTGAAAGATGCTTTCTTCTCCATTCCCCTTCACCGAGAAGTCAAAAATTGTTTGCTTTTGAATGGGAGGATCCAGATACTTTCCATAAAGCCCAACTCATGTGGACAGTTCTTCCACAAGGATTCATAGCAGCCCCCCATATTTTCGGACTTGCCCTTCAGAAGGACTTGGAGGAGTGAAAGGGATCACACCCCGCAGTGACTCTCCTCCAGTATGTGGATGACCTGCTAGTTGCAAGCCCAAACTTGCAGCTCTGCAAGGAAGCCACCAGGTCACTGCTAAACACTCTGGGGGAAAAAGGATATAAAGTCTCTAGAGAGAAAGCCCAAATATGTCAGCCTCAAGTCACATTTTTGGGATATAAGCTCTCAAAAGGAGTCAGAGCCCTGAGTGCAGATCGCATACAGGCAATCCAAGGTCTAACCCCACCTAAGTCACCCAAGGAGTTGCGGGCATTCCTAGGGCTAACTGGGTTCTGTCGACTATGGATACCGGATTATGGTGGGAAGGCTAGACCACTGTATGACTCACTGACTAAGGAGAGTCTCACTAAATGGAAATGGAATAAAGAAATGCAGCATGCCTTTGATCTGCTTAAGGCAGCATTAATCCAGCCCCCTGCCCTGGCCATCCCAAATAGTAAAAAGCCATATCGACTGTATGTTCATGAGAATCGAGGGGTTGCATCAGGGGTGCTGACACAGCCATCGGGCCCGACCTGGAGACCCGTGGGATATTACTCAAAGGTTCTAGATCCAGTTGCCCTCGGGTGGCCAGCCTGTCTTCGGGCTGTGGCAGCCACAGCAGTGGTTGTTGAAGAAGCCCAGAAGATAGTCATGGGTGCGGATATGGAAATACTCACCCCTCATGGAGTTCCCCAGATCCTAGGGACTGAGGGAGGAAAGTTTCTTAACCCCTCCAGACAATCACGGTATGAGATATTCTTGCTCTCTAATCCAGGACTTACTTTCAAACATACTACAGCCTTAAACCCTGCACCCTTGCTGCCGGAGTCAGGGAAACCGACGCATGACTGCCTTGAGGTCCTGAATCAAACCACACAGGTGCAACCTGATCTTGCTGAGGACCCAATTGAAGACCCAGATGCTGAATACTTCGTAGACGGCTCCAGCTCTGTCATCAATGGAAAAAGACGAACAGGATGTGCAGTGGTAACCTTGGATAAGGTAGTATGGAGGGAGTCATTGCCGAGCTCATGGTCGGCACAAGCCGCGGAACTCACTGCGCTCACCCGAGCATTACAGCTGGGGACAGACCAGCCGGTTAATATATACACTGACTCTCGCTATGCTTTTTCTACAGTCCATGCGCACGGACTATTGTGGAAAGAAAGGGGTTTCATTACGGCCTCTGGGAATAAAATTGCTAATGGCCCCCAGATTATCAAGCTACTAGAGGCACTCCATCAGCCTAAAGAGGTAGCAGTCATTCATGTGCGGGCCCATGGGAAGGCTGCTGAGGAAAAGCATAAGCTTGGAAATGCAAAGGCTGATGCGGCAGCAAAGGAAGCCGCATTTATTGGGGGAGAAGCGGAGGAGGTATCCAGGCAGGCCATGTCCCATGCCATATGGCCATACGTTCAGGATTTAGTCCCGCAGTATTCCCCTGAAGAAGATAAATTTGCACAGAAAGCTTGTGCAGAAAAGAACTCCCAGGGGTGGTGGATAGTACCGGGAGGAAAGGTCATGATACCCAGGCCATTGCTTCGGGAGGTGCTGCAACAGCTCCATGCAAGAACCCATATGGGAGGCTTGGCTATGGGTGATCTAGTGATCTGCCAAGCAGTAGCCCCAGGGCTATATGTAGAAGCTCAGCGCATTGCTACCAAGTGCATCACATGCCAGAAAGTAAACCCTCGAAGGAAACCCCCTGTGCCATGGGAGGTAGACCCTGGGCAGCGTACCCTGGACAGGCATGGCAGATTGATTTTGCCGAGCTCCCATGGTCCGGACATCACGGGTTTTTACTTGTCATGGTAGACCAGCTCTCTGGTTGGGTCGAGGCCTGGCCCACCAGGACTGCCACTGCGGCTACAGTAGTGAAGTATTTGTTGCAGGAGATCATTCCCCGGTATTCCCTGCCTGAGTCCATTGAGTCGGATCAAGGACAACACTTTGTGGGAAAAGTGGTTCAAGAAGTCGCGCAAACTCTCAAGATCACTTGGAAACTACACACACCATGGAGACCACAGAGTTCAGAACAAGTGGAACGCATGAATAGGACTTTAAAGACTCTGCTTACCAAGATCTGTATTGAAACATGCCTTAAGTGGCCTCAAGCATTGCCGCTAGCTCTTACTTGCATTCGAAACGCTCCCCGACGGGGCCTCAAATTGACCCCATATGAAATTATGCTTGGCAAACCACCTCGAGTCTTACCCCCTGGAATGCGAGAAAATGTAACTTTTGAATTAGGTAATAGTGAGCTTCATATGTATGTTATTGCTTTGCAGTCTGTCTTGTCTTCTCTTCACAGGTATGCAGCCTCCTTTCAACGTCTGCCTTTAGACGTACCAGTACATGACTTCTGCCCGGGAGACTGGGTCTTGGTGCAGCGGTGGAAAAAGGAACCTTTGACTGAGAGGTGGAGTGGCCCTTTCCAGGTACTTCTAACAACCCACACCGCTGTAAAGATTGCTGGCCATGACCGTTGGATACACCATACCCGTGTGAAACGACATCCACGAGCGTCAGAGGACATCAACTCCCAAGACGAGCTCACTCCGGAAGCTGAGTCGTCTTCGGAACAAGAAGCCAGCAAGTGGAGCTGTGAACCTATTGGTGATCTCCAAGTGCGCCTGAGACGGCTTAATCAAAGTTCAGAAAATTAGACAAGAAAGTAAAAAGGGAAACATTTAGGCTGTGTTTGATCTCATGAAAGGGAAAATATGGTGGGAATCTTAATGTGCCTTGTTGTTATCTGTATAGTGAAAGAAGCAGGATTGAGTAGCCTTAGCCGCTGGCCTATACCCCCGCTTTCCCCAATTGCTTCCCCAGGGACAAATTTGTATGTTGACCTGATGGAAAGAATTGCAGGTACTTTTAATCTTACCAACTGCTGGGCCTGTGGGGGGCTCCGAGAGGCCGGAGGCCAGTGGCCTTGGAGGGCTTTTCCTTTGGCCCCAAAGTGGCTAGTGAGTAGTAAGGCAGATGTTAAGAGTACTAGTCAAAAATGGGATGAGAACCACAGCTGGGAACTTTCCCAAGTGGCATTGGGAGAGTATTGCATCAGTAATAATGGTACAGGAAAAAGCTTGGGACATAGCCGTTGCATATGGACTTTAAAAGTAAGATGGATGAACCCTACAAAATTAGAACAGCTTTATTATCCTAACAGCCCAGGGTATAATCGGCTAGTGTGGCAGCATCCTAATGGAACAATTGCGTGGTTTAATAAGTATTGGAGTGCCACAAATCAAAGTAATGATCGGACAGATTGTACAGACAAGAATCAGGATGGGCTATGGGAATGTTCCATGAAAGGAGGCCTCGCAGCCGCTGGTCCTTTGGGTCCAGAAGGAGGCTTGGGGTTTCCCGAGATGCCCTATGGTTGGGCCCCTCCAAATGCCACTAATAGAGAAAATAGGGCCTTAAGAGGATACTATTGGATTTGCGGACGACGGGCCTATACGATACTACCACAAGGGTGGACAGGAACTTGCTATCTTGGAGTGATTGAACCAGCTTTCTTTTTGCTACCATCAGAGGTTGGAAATGAGTTGGGAGTCTCTTTGTATGATGATTGGAAAAGGGCCAAGAGAAGTATTGATGTAAGTTTGACACAGGGTGGCTCTCAAAAATGGAAGGAGGACGAGTGGCCTCCTCAAAGGATTATTGAATATTATGGACCAGCTACATGGGCTAATGATGGGAGTTGGGGATATCGGACACCAATATATATGCTAAATAGAATCATCCGGTTGCAGGCAGTCTTGGAAATAATTACTAACCAGACTGCCACTGCTCTCGAGTTACTGGCCCGACAGAGTTCTCAGATGAGAGCAGCCATATACCAAAATCGGATGGCCTTAGACTATTTACTCGCAGAGGATGGCGGAGTCTGCGGAAAGCTCAACCTTTCTAATTGTTGCCTCCAAATAGACGACAACGGGAAAGCAGTCTTAGAGATTGCCAAAGAGATCAGAAAAATAGCCCATGTACCAATACAAATGTGGGAAAACACATGGGGTAAAGACTGGTGGTTTAAATTATTTGGAGGACCCTGGTGGAGAAAAGTAGGGTTTGTGCTTTTGTGTGCTCTGACTGGTTTGATTTTTATCCCTTGCCTTATTCCTTGTTTCACTAGATTGATAACCACCACAGTAGAAGGGATGCAAGTTGCAGCAGTCCCCCTTAAAGCACAGACTGCAGCAAAAGTCATGGTCCTCAGAAAAATTCCTCGTAATTATCTTGATTTGCCTAAATGACAGTGGGGAGCAGAAAGCATCTTGAGGGGGGATATTGTTAGAAATATTATTAAAAATGTATAATGAATAGAGTGTTGTTAGAACTGCACAGTTTGTATCTCGTACCTGATAAAAAGAAACACCACCAAGGACATCCCTCCCCTCTTGGCTAATTTACTACCTTTTTCCTATACTAAATCACACACTCCTCTGCTTTTCTCATGTAGATTACAGAAGCTGTAATTCAATTCACTGTGTCCTTGAAGGGGAGGGGGATTTGAACTTTTGGTAACCTGGAGAGCTTTCTAAGCATGCGTAATTAGCTAATGCATATATGCCTATCCGCCCCGCATACTTAAGTAGTTAATTATAATGAACATGCGACGTATGAAGTGACGTATTTACATATATGTTTGTATGAACCGGAAATAAGTTGTAAGAGTTCCTGTTTCTGCACACGTGCCCAGGAGGGAGAGTATATAGAGCCGGCAGAGAGGTTTCCTCGGGGGCAGAGTGGTCTTTTGTCTTCACTCCAACCCTATTTGCAAATATACTTTTTGTGTTGCTAATAATGTGTGCCTGAGGAATTATTATTCGCGAGCCTCCAAAAGAAACGAACCACAAAATTTTGCATCACCATGGGATATATTTGTGACACCTTTCCAGCCTGAAGTGGGGATACTTAGCCTGCAGGGTGCTCATCTGCTGCATTTTGTAAGTTCACAAACAAAGCATTTCTGTTCGGACCCTGCAGGCCCGGCCACGGGGCTGCGTCCCACTCACTTAATGAAAAACCATGGATTGGGCCTTGTCGCTACCCTGAGGCTCTAGTGTTATCGTGTCTTATTGCGTTAGGGGCATAATTGTGGCTCCATCTGTCACTTGCATGAGGTACTCTGTCTCACTTCAGGGGGTCCCGGGCTCCATCACAACACTGGGACTGCACAGGCCTCAAACCTTTGTTGGGGCTTCAGCCTTCCTGGCTTCAGGCCCTTTTCTCTGGCTCTGCTCCCTCAGTCCAGCTCCATGGTTTTGTACTTCAGGTTCTGGACCTCAGTCCCGTCCTGCCCTTCTCAGGGTCTTCAGGTCCTGACCCTGGTCTTGCCCATCTTGGTCTGCTTGGGCCCCTGGCCATGCTCTCAAACACCTTGAGCTGCTTGGTCCCCTGGCCCTAGCCCTGGCAAAGCTGCTGCCTTGTATCCCTGCCCCCAGGGTCCCGGACCCAGGCTGGGCTGCTCTCATGCTGCTAAGGCCCTTTAATGTCTCTCCCCTCTGCAGGGCTCTATGCTAAGTGACCCTCAGGTCCCCCCGTGACTTCCATACCACCCCCATAGCCACAACTTGGCTAGCACTATGGAAGAAAAGAGACTTGGGGGTTATCATTGACCACAAGATGAACATGAGCCTGCAATGCGATGCTGCGGCTACTAAAGCCACCAAAATGCTGGCTTGCATCCATAGATGCTTCTCAAGCAAATCCCGGGACATCATTCTCTCCTTGTACTCGGCCTTGGTGAGGCCACAGCTGGAGTACTGCGTCCAGTTTTGGGCTCCACGATTCAAAAAGGATGTGGAGAAGCTTGAGAGAGTCCAGAGGAGAGCCACGTGCATGATCAGAGGTCAGGAAAACAGACCTTACGACGAAAGGCTGAGAGCCATGCGGCTATTCAGCTTGGAAAAGCACAGGCTTGGGGTGATCTGATGCCACCTATAAGTTTATCAGGGGTGACCACCAGGATCTGGGGGAATGTTTGTTCACCAGAGCGCCCCAAGGGATGACGAGGTTGAACAGTCAGAAACTACTGCAAGACCGTTTCACGCTGGACATGAAGAATTTTTTTACTGTCCGAGCCCCCAAGGTCTGGAACAGCCTGCCATCGGAGGTGGTTCAAGCACCTACCGTATTTTTCGGACCATAAGACGCACTTTTTTCCCCCCAAAAGTGGGGGGAAAACGACATAGTTTCATAGTAGCTAGAGTAAGACGCACTTTTCCTGGTCACTCCTTCCCCCCAAAATTGTCCACGTCCCTCTTGAAGTGTGGCGCCCAGAACTGGACGCAGTACTCCAGCTGCGGCCTGACCAGTGGGCTCGAGATGCAAAACGAGGGATCCTTTTCCGTCTCCGTGCTGCGTCTTATGGTCCGAAGGTGTGGTACCCCAGAACATTTGTTTGCGGTAAAAGGCCACC
This sequence comes from Crocodylus siamensis, assembly GCF_052110815.1. Lineage (NCBI taxonomy): Eukaryota > Metazoa > Chordata > Crocodylia > Crocodylidae > Crocodylus > Crocodylus siamensis. Next base: position 144,747,649 of record NC_143398.1, on the reverse strand, counting down.
AGGTTGGTCTGACCCGCTTACTGTCCGCTGTCCATGTGTGCCTGCCGTTCCCATGCTGTGGATTGCTGTGTGTGTGGGGGAAGACCTCCCGCCTCCTAGGGTGAAGAGTCTCAATGTCAGTCAGTCAGTCAGGTCACATGATCGGCACAGCGCACGCCTCCCCTGCGTATTTGTGTGTGTGTGACACTGACAGACTGACAGGATTAGAACGTTGAGACAGGAGGCAGCTAGGTACGGTACCAGGTAACGTCCCGGCCGGGACTATGTGATGCAGCACAGTGCCCTGACAGGCAGGCAAGGAGCCCGTCATGGCAGGAGAGACACACATAGTCTCTCCTGCCATGCAAAGCCTTGCCTGTCAGGTTGGTTGGTGCCCTTTAATAGTAATACCAAGCGGTATGAGTCAAATTACAGTACTGATGTGTGTGGTAATATGTCTCTCATAACAACTGACAGTTCTTTCACTACTCTATTTTCCTCAGAAAAACACCATTTCTCTAACGGTACAAAATGTCAAAGATGAAAAGATTAGCATATAAAATTCCGTTTAAACTGGAGGTAGTAAAATATGCAAAAGAACATGGAAACAGAGCAGCGGAGAGACATTTTGGGCCACCTCCAACTGAAAAAATGATAAGAGAGTGGAGAAAACAGGAGGATCAGCTGCAAAAACTTGATAAAATTAAGCACACTTTTCGTGGGCACGCTGAAAAATGGCCACAGTTAGAAGTGGACATGAAAGAATGGATCACACGTCACCGGAATATGGGCTTCTCAGTTTCTACAAAAATGATCATCTATGAAGCCAAACGCATTGCTGTAGAGAAAGGCATTAAGGATTTTACTGGCTCACCATCATGGTGCTACAGATTTATGAGGAGAAGCGGCCTTGCTATGCGCACCAAAACTAGAATTGCACAAAAAATGCCACAAGAATATGAATCGAAGATTCTGTCTTTTCATAAATTTGTAATTGATGCTAGGAAAAAAAATGATTTTCCAATGGACCAGATTGGGAATATGGATGAAGTCCCGCTAACCTTTGATGTGCCATCTAATAAGACGGTTGACCTCAAAGGTGCCAAAACAATAACCGTGAAAACCTCAGGACATGAGAAAACACATTACACTGCTGTGTTGTCCTGCTGTGCTGAGGGCACCAAATTGCCACCGATGCTAATTTTCAAAAGGAAAACCTTTCCAAAAGATGTTATTCCACGAGGAGTTGTTGTGCATGTTCATGAAAAAGGATGAATGGATGAAAATGGAATGAAAGTATGGATTGAAAAAGTGTGGTCCAAACATCCTGGAGGACTTCTGAAAAAATCTGCTTTATTAGTGCTTGACCAGTTCAGAGCACATATTAGTGAAACAACAAAAAACAGATTTAAAGAGGTGAAGACTCATCTAGCTGTAATTCCTGGGGGTCTTACCAGCCAGTTGCAACCTCTCGACGTTTCAATCAACAAACCATTTAAAGTCTTTATGAGAGAAGAGTGGAACAAATGGATGGCTGCTGGGAATCATGATCTGACTCCTACTGGACGAATGAAGAGGCCCACTATCACTCAAGTTTGTGAATGGGTTAAAACATCATGGCAGTCAGTGAAGGAGGAAATCGTTGCCCGATCATTCAAAAAATGTGGCATTAGCAATGTCTTAGATGGAACTGAAGATAATATCATATATGAAGATAGCGAAGAAAGTGATATAAGTGATTGTGAGCAACAGAGCTTCATAAATTCTGACACTAGTGATGATGAGTTTTTAGGGTTTCCAGAAAACTAGAAAAGTGCTTGAGCCTCTAAGTCTTTCCTCATTTGTTAATGGAAGTGATGATGGTTCTTAACACCACTGTTGAGTTTACGCTGTTAAATATTATCGTATTTTGCTTTATTTTAATAAATATTTTAGTATACCGGTACTATTTGGTTCAGAATATTTTTTTTCTTGTTTTCCTGCTCTAAAAACTGGGTGCGTCTTATGGTCAGGTGTCTTATGGTCCGAAAAATACGGTACATTGAACACCTTCAAGAGCACATTGGATGCTTATCTTGCTGGGATCCTATAACCCCAGCTGACTTTCTGCCCTTTGGGCAGGGGGCTGGACTCGATGATCTCCCAAGGTCCCTTCCAGCCCTAATGTCTATGAAATCTATGAACCCAGTTCTCCAGTCTTAGACTTCAATGCAACACAAGTACAGGCATACCTTGTTTTATTGCGCTTCGCAGATATTGCGTTTTTTACAAATTGAAGGTTTGTGGCAACCTTGTGTCGAGCAAGTCTATCGGCGCCATTTTCCATCGGCGCCATTTTTCCAACAGCATTTGCTCACTTCGTGTCTCTGTGTCACATTTTGGTAATTCTTGCAATATTTCAATCTTTTTCATTATTATTATATTTGTTATCGTGATCTTTGAGAGGATTGTTTCCAATTTTGAAAGAAGTTCTACTGTGGGTAAAATGCTATCAAACAGCATCGCATGCTACAGAGAAATCTTTTGTGAAAGGAAGAGTCAATCGATGCGGCAAACTTCATCGTTGTCTTATTTGAAGAAATTGCCACAGCCACCCCAGCCTTCAGCAACCACCACCCTGATCAGTCAGCAGCCATCAACATCGAGGCAAGACCCTCCACCAGCAAAAAGATTACGACTCGCTGAAGGCTCAGATGATGGTTAGCATTTTTTAGCAATAAAGTATTTTTTAATTCAGGTATGTACATTGTTTTTTTAGACATAATGCTATTGCACACTTAACAGACTACAGTAAAGTATAAACATAACTTTTATATGCACTGGGAAACCAAAACATTCGTGTAACTTGCTTTATTGCAATGGTCTGGAACCGAACCTGCAATATCTCCGAGGTATGCCTGTATAAGGAAGCAGCTTCCCAAGCTAAACCTTACCCTCACTCTGGGTCAATGCCCCACCACAAGGCATACCTCCCCTTCAGCTAAGCTAAGCATAACGAGATCATGGACTTCCGGGACACTGCCCCAAACCTCTCCTCCCGCACTCTCACAAGCTGGCAGGGGCTGGGTCGCTGTCAGGTGGGCAGCCGTTCCTGGCTGCTGCCTGCTAGCTGGGTTGCGCCACTCAGTGCCGATCTGACTCCCTACCCTGCGCCCCTGCTTTTCTGAGGCACCCATTATAATTCTTCTCAGCCGGCCAGGCTGACCTCTTAAATCTGGGACTGTCCTGGCAAACCAGGCCAGACCATCATCCTTCCTTTAGCTGCTCTGTCTAGCACCCCGGGTAGCTCGGGTGTCCATGGCACTGTTACACGAGGCTTCTCTCTCCCAGGAGCTCCTTCCCCCCAGCATGCAGGGCAAGACTGACACTTTTGCTTCAGGCCCTGCGCATATATACCCTAAGCCACACCGCTCTGGTCACAACCTATACCTCGCCAGCCACACACGGGGGTTTCCCCTTTTTCCCCCTAAGCTGAGGAGGTCTCAACTACTACCATGTGAATTAAACTGCACTCTGCGAAGCAACTGTTTTAGTCAGTGGTGGTCTCTCTTTTGCGAATCGTGCTGGCCAGAAGCCCAGGGGTCCTGGACAATACTGCCTGGGGCCCCGTGGAAAACAGTCCCACCCCTCCACCACTAAGGAGAGGAAGTGAAGGTAGGAAAAGCCCCACATTTCCCTCACTGCTCTCTCTGGAAAAACTGTAACTTGGTATTTTCCCTAAACATTCCCCCAAAACAACTGCTGAGGTAAGAGAACTCAGCCAGGCTCCCTCTATGAGCTGATCCAAAACACCCACTGGGTAGCAAACAAATTGCTCTCCGAGCTCGTCTCTCCTGTGCCATTGGCAGGCCCCGAGTGGAGAGAGGGGGTTAGCCATGTTAGACTGGACTCGGGCAGAAGGCAGGGTAGGGGGTTGTATTTCAGACTACTAGAGTTGCAAGTCAGTGCTTTCACATGGAGATGGAGTTAATTGTCACATGCATGTGAAATCAAGGCTGTTAAAGGCATGATGGCACAACAGATTTTTTGGCACTAAGCTTTGTTGCCAAACAGTGCATATTAGGGCTAAGCAAAGAAGTTTGCGATGGCATTACAAAATCCTCCCATTGCATGGCCTAACAAAATGGGAAAAAGAAAAAACAGAAGTAAAGCCTTCCTTTGGTATTTTTGAAGTGAGATGATTCACACTGTACCTGCAAACGATTTCTGTTTCGGTCTTTACCTGAACGTATTTGTTTTGAAATGCATCTCCCCAAAATAAAATGAAACGCTTCATTCAAGGCAAACCATTCATTGCCTTCTTAGCTTGCCTTGGCTCCTGCCTGAAAAATCAAATCCTCAGACACTCGCCATGGTCACAGGCATGAGATTTTGCTTCAGAACTGAACAAAAATGGGAATATTCCCCTCAGACCAAAGAGGAAGTAGCATCTCCTCCAGTTCAAGGTCTCCCTATCGAAAACACCCACCACTCAGTTTTCTTTCCAAGACCCTTTCACAAAAGGCCAGGCTAAATACTAAGAAAGAGAATAGCCCAGGGTGGGGGCAAAATCAGACGATGCCCACAAATAAAGGACTGTGCATCCCACCCTGAAAGCAGGAGGAGCATAGTTAAAAAGAGAGCTCACCACACTGTGATTTCTCCTTATGCCTGAAGACAAGGAGTCCCCACGGGCAGAACGACATCTGCTGTTACCTGAAAGGGAGTCCATTAAACCAAGGGGATCACAAGAAACAATTCCAGCCATAGCTACGGCTCTAAACAGTCAACTAAAGCCACTGTGACATGTGTTAGACATCTCACGTTTCAAAATTGCCATGGGAGTGAGTGTTTTAATAAAAACTCGTCGAATGAGGTTTATTTAAAGCAGCCCAGTAGCCATTCTGCAACACGAGAAGCTTAATAGATGTTGACACTGCAGTGTTTATAGCATGTGTATAGACGCTCATTAAGAAGCATGTGTATAGATACTCATTAAGGCTGCCAGGCTCTACCATCTGAGCTTCCAGGTTCCAGGCTGGCAGATATTGGCCAAAGAGTCCTTAGGCAGGAGGGGGTTTACACAGCTCTGCACAGAACACAAATCCTGACTCTTAAATGGACATGTCTGAGAACGGCAAAGAGGCTGGCTGCAAAGGGGGTTTAATGAACAAAGGTTCCTGTACCCTGAGCCTGGGGGAGGCTGGGGCATAAACCTCTACTTCCAGCAGTACCAAAGGTCTGACCCCACATCACAAGGTTGGCTTCCCAGGCAGTGGGACCAGGGTGAGTGACAGCGCTGGCATGGTGCCAGATGGGAATTGGAGGGCACGCTGCAGTTCTATCACCTTTTCTATTTCTGTCTGTCCCATCCATTTAGCTAGAAGTTGGTCCTGACTAAAACTATAACCATCCCAAGAGTCAGAATCTTCCATGAGGAAGACAGGGTGGGCCTCATGGGTTGCTGTCTGCATGGCACTGACAACTGATACCT
>NC_143398.1:144709697-144742097 GCF_052110815.1 Crocodylus siamensis | reverse complement strand
CTGCCCTCCTCCCCGTGTCCCTGCACACCCTGTATGAGCCACTTGTGGCTCCGTCTCCCACCCCACTCCACCACAGCTGGGCAGTGCCTGCCCCAACCCCCTTCTCTCCCTCACTGTGGCAGCCTCAATCTACCCCCCTGCATGCCCCTTCCACCCGCCAGACTTATCAGTCCAACAATTCTCTCCAAGCTGCTGGGCGGCACACCTGTCTTCGGCAATCCTGTGCCTGTGCCTATGCATGGAGCAACATTATTGGCCACATCAGCCAAGAAAAGCCTATTTCTGATAATGTTAATATTCCATTTTGTGGTTCATATATAATATGAACTGGTGTATCATTGAACCTCTAGTACCTTCCCCATTCACCCTTTCCCTGCCCACCACTACTGATGTCTGTGGCTGATTGTCGGGGAAGGTGGAGCTCTAAAGCAGCTTCTCCCATGCTGCAGCCAGGCTGAACTAGTGGCTGCAGCAGGCGGGTTCTTCCTCCCTGCCCACTTGTACCAGGTGGTCCCTGATGATGCTTCTGCAAAGCATGGCTGAAGAGGGGAAGCAGCAGCTGTGGCTCCATCCCTGGCATCAGCATCGGACAGCAGTGGGCAGGAGAAGGGACAATGGGAAGGTCCGTGCTCTGAGGACCAAAGGGAAGGGAGTGCGGTGGGCACAGGGTGGTGTGGGCAGAATTCTTGCCTGATCTGGAGACTAAAAGAGACCTAGCCCCGACTTCCCATCATCCTAGATCTGCCTATGTGTCGTCTCAGTGACCGTGTGTGCGTGTGTGTGTGTGTGTGAGTGCGCCCGTGTGTGTGTGCATGTGTGTGCGTTTATGTGTGGATGTACCTCAGGCATCAGAGGGAGTGTCAGGAGCACTCCTGGCCACAGTGGGGAAGGGGCGCTTTATGTGTGTGTGTGTGTCCTGGGGGCAGACTCCAGGTCTGGATAGGGGGAGAGCCTAAGTCTGGCATGCTGGGAGTTTGGGTGGGAGGTCATGGAGAGTCCAGGGCTTTTCCTGGGGTCAGTGACCTTTCCCTGTGGGAAGCTTAGGATGCGGTGTCTGTGAGGGGGAGCCCAAGTGCAGGCAGTGTGTGCTGTGGGTGCACGGCCAGGGCTGCAGGCTCCCTTCCTCCTGTGTGATGTACAGTGCTCTGGGCTTGTTCTCTGGTGCTTGTATCACCAACGGCTGCCCGAGGGGCGGGGCTGACAGTACCACGATGGGTGCCCAGCATGGTCAGGCGGGTGCAGGTGTGGGAGGTGCTGGGTGCATGGTTGCAGGGTGCTGTTCAGACAGGCTTCCCAGGAGCACAGGGTCAGTGCTGGAACTGACATGGGAACCTAGACTTTGTGACCTCCCATGGCTGGAGTCCAGTTGTCCTTGGTGCAGCTGTTGTGGTGGCGTGTGGCTCCCTGGGTCTTCCCTGTGAGGCCTGTCCTTTTGTGTTCCTGGCTGATGTGTGTTTAGCCCTTGTGTAGGCCAGGCTAGTGCTCTGCGTCCTGCTGTTTGAGAGCTGTTTCCAGGGTGTGGGTGGGACTGTGTAAAGGGCTGAGTCTGGACTTGTCTTTTCTTGCAGGGATGCTGGAGGGTTTCATATTCTCCCTCTGTACCAGTGCAGATGCAAGACAGGACAGTGCAGCTGGGAGAGGAGGTCCCGGTTACTTCTTCCCTACAATTAATGCAGGAGGTCCTTGGCTGCATGGAGAAGCCACAGCTCGATCATGGAAGAACTCTGGCCAAGTTCCCTGAGGTTGACGGTATGAGTGTGGGATGTAGAGGAAGGGTTCAGTGTAGGCCTGTATGAATAGGCAAGTGTATGATTCAGATTCAGCCAATTCAGAGGACATGGATTCAATTCAGAGATTTGGATTGCTGTCTTGAATTGATTCAGCTGAATTTGCTTTGGAAGATTCAGCACTGATTTGTAGAGATTCGGCGATTCGGCCATAGACTATAATGGGGAATCACAGAAATACCTGTAACCTTGTCATTTTTTGGCTGACTTACATAAACTTTGAAAGGATAGTAACCCCTGCTGAGGCCATGATGTCTGCCAGGTGTCAAGGAGATAGGTGCAGGGGTTGCTGGGAAACTGCACCTCTGGCTGCTGACAAGGAAAACTCATGTCACGTGTGAATCTGTGTGTGTGGTAAGGTGCACCCTCACTGGTGCTGGGGCCTCTACACAACATGGTAGTGTGCCCCAGTGAGGTCTTCTCCTCCCCTACAGCCTCATCCCAGTCCACCAGTTGAAATACGAAGCAGTAAGTAAGCAGCACAGTAGTACTACCAGCATCTCAGGCAGCCATTGGGTGACGGAGCCTTTCTTTCTTTGCGGTAGGAGCTGCTTTTCCAGGAGCTGACAGAGAACTCTTGCTGCCAGCCCCAGCCCTGGGGATTAGATGTACATAGGGCCCTGCCTCCTTCCAGTCAGCTGACTGGGGACATGTGCTAGGAGTGTTGGTTTAAGTATATGGCACTGGCAGACACTGTTCTATAGGTCAATCTGCTACCTTCTAGTAGAATAACTGAAGAGTTAGAGAAATATATCTTAGCAAGCTTTTGGGTTGAAAAACCCTTTGGCAGGCTGAGGAAGCACCTGCAGTTGGTGTGTGTGCTCTTCCTGAATGGAAGGAATAGTAAAGAAGCCAGAGGCTGGCCTGCAATGCAGGTAAGAAAGCCAGTCAGCAAAAATGGAAATGGGGGAGTCAGGGGGCGAGAGAGACAGGCTGGGGTAGATGAAAGGGGGATACAGCAGGTAAAAGTGGAGAGGTACCTGCTGCTACCTGGGCAGTCAGATGTCCAGCAGGTTGTAGTGTGTCCTAATTCCAATTTCCATATTAAGTCCATGCGTTTCTGTATCTAGGAGGTTGATAAAGTGAAGTTAATAGCCTCCTGTGTGAAAAGCAGTTTGTAAATTCAAGCAAGCCCCCAACCTTGGTAACCTCATCACCAGAAGCCAAATTCCTTCAGCCCAAAACATGAAACCTGCCATAATATCTCCAGTACCCCCACACACTGCATACCAGAATCTATGAAAGACAAGAATATCCAACTACCTGTGGGGAGAGCTTGCTCACAAAAAAAACCACTCTGTCTCCAGTGTCTCAGGCCTGATCCTCAAAGGGAATTTACAAACCACTTTTCACAGATGAGGCTATGAACTTAACTTCATCAACCTCCTAGGTACAGAAACTCATGGACTCAATATAAACTTTGGATCGATAAGACGCTGCAAACTGCTGGGCATCTGACCCCTTAGGTACTTCTTCACTTTTGCCTGCTACGTCCCCCCTCCCACTACTCCAGCCAGTCTGTCTCACCCCCTGATGCCTCCATTTCTATTTTCACTGACTGGTTTTCTTGCCTGCATTGCATGCCAGCCTCTGGCTTCTTTCCTATTCCTTCCATCCAGGAAGAGCACACAAAACAACTGCAGGTGCTTCCTTAGCCTGCTGAAGGGTGTTTTCAACCCATACAGCTGGCATCCCAGGCAGCTTAGCTGAGCTTACCTGTGTTATAAATATTATTGGGAATGCGTAATGAATAGAGTGTTGTTAGAACTGCACAGTTTGTATCTCGTACCTGATAAGGAAAAAAAACACTACCAAGGATTCTTTGTGCTAAAGTATCACTCCCTTTTCCCTCTGGCAAATTTACTATCTTTTTCCTATACTCCCCCCAAGCCTCCCTCTGCTTTCTCATGCAGATTACAGAAGCTGTAATTCAAATGACTGTGTCCTTGAGAGAGAGAGGATTTGAACTTTTGGTAACCTGGAGAGCTTTCTAAGCATGCGTAATTAGCTAATGCATATATGCCTATCCGTCCTGCATACTTAAGTAGTTAATTATAATGAACATGTGACATATGAAGTGACGTATTTACATATATGTTTGTATGAACCGGAAATGAGTTGTAAGAGTTCCTGTTTCTGCACACGTGCCCAGGAGAAGAAGATAAAAGCCAGCTAAGAGTTTTCCTCAGGGGCAGAGTGGTCTTTTGTCTCCACTCTAACCCTATTTGCAAATATACCCTTTGTATTGCTAATAATGTGTGCCTGAGGAATTATTATTCATGAGCCTCCAAAGAAACGAACCGTACTTTTTACATCAATTCTGGCGAGCCAGCCAGATCTTTTGGACGACCCCGAAATCCAGTGACAAATCGTCTCGGGCACGACGGGGAGTGCGCACCAAGCCGACTTTTTGGGCTCACCCTAAGGTCTGAAACGTGAGTCAGGATATTCGGGACGTTAAAGGCTCCTGTGCAAATTTTTGGGTTCTGGAGTCTCCAGGCACACATTCCGGTATTCTGATCGAGATCTCTGGGGTATCTGAGTGAGTTTATGAATTCCCTTTGCCCAATCTGGTGTATGGATCCAAAACAAAGGGTGTAAACGATCGCTGAGGAACTTTTGGCTCAGCTTTCATCGTAAACCATCTGTTGTTAAGGGTCTTTTGGTATTTGGTGTGCCTTGGGCGCACTCTTGTGGGCAAATGGGTACGGGTCACTCCCGTGTAGAAACTCTGGATACGCCCTTAAAATTCATGTTACGTCATTTTAATAAGTTTGCAAAGCTGGCAGATTATGGAGTGAAGATGAAAAAGAATGATTTAATTAAGTTTTGTCATGTCGAGTGGCCAACATTTGGTGTCCACTGGACCCCAAAAGGATCCTTTGTAGTAAAAGAAGTGATAGCTATCCATGAAATAGTTATGTAGAACGGGTACTGGAATCAGTTTCCTTATATTGATCGTTGGTTGTGGGTGGTTCAAAATCAACCACCTTGGATTAAAAAATGCTTAGTAAAGTCTTATGTGATGGTTGTTAAAGGAAAGACTCGAGGAGGACCGCCTGTACTCCCTGAGTCTAATGAGGCGGGGGATTCTGAATTGGCTGAGTATCGGACCCGCTCTCCGGTTGCCCTGTCAGGTAGTGAAGATGAATCAGACTCCTCGGAATCCAGTCCCTCTGCACCACTGCTCCCTCCCTCAGGGAGACCACCACCGGCGTATCAAAGCATACCTAGCAATTTAGAGCGTGAGCCTCAGCCAAGTGCCCCATCTGAATCAGGGAATAAGGGTTATTATTTGCGCAAGCCTGTAGAGTCACAGCCAGTGCTGAACTGCCCGATGCGAGAGGTTATCAGAGAGGGGGGCAATGCAACTTTTGTCTACACCCCATTTAGTACTTCAGATTTATTTAATTGGAAGAATCAGAGCCCCTCTTTTCGTGAAGACCCTGAAAAGATGAGGGACCTGTTTCGATCTATTGGGCAGACTCATCGCCCCACTTGGGCTGATGTCCAGATGATGCTCCAGACCCTCCTGACCCCGGAGGAAAGGAGATTAGTGTTGGGAACAGCAGAACGTATTGCAGCAGCCAGAGTAGAGGCAGAGGGGGCTGCTGGTCATACCCTGCATGATACCTGTCCTGTTGAAGAACCGAGATGGGATAATCATACTGCAGAAGGAAGAGAGCTGAGTGCACGGTATCTGGGGATTATAGTGGAAGCAATGGGGAAGGCAGTGCCTCGGGTTACTAATCTGTCTAAGTTGTATGAAGTGAGACAGGGAAGAGAGGAGGATCCCTCAGCTTTCCTCGGGAGGCTGTATGAGGCGTTTCACAGGTTTTCGGACCTAGATCCAGAAGCCCCAGATAATCAACGCATGGTAAATCTTATGTTTATTGGTCAATCCGCCGCTGATATTCGTAAGAAGTTACAGAAAACTGAGGGAGGTGCTGGGAAACCGATTTCAGAGCTGGTGGAAATTGCATATAAGGTATATGGGAATCGTGAGCAAGAACAGGAGCGCAAGGAGGATAAAAAGGCTCAGCGACAGATGGCAGCACTGGCAGCTGCTATAACTAGAGGTAACCCCGGAAAGGCTGGGATACAGAAGGGGAAAGGAGAAAGAGTGGGAGCAGACGTTTGTGCTTACTGCAAAGAGAAAGGACACTGGAAGAGGGAATGCCCAAAGTTGAAGGAGAAGAGAGAGGGGGAACCGAGAGGTCACCTCATGCGGGCAGAAGAAAAGGGTGAGGACACAGGATGAAGGGGACGGGGATCTAAGACCACTACCCTTCGGGTTGGAGCCCGAGAAGATCCCATGGTAACCATTAGGGTTGGTGGCAAAAACTTTGAAGCCTTGGTGGATACTGAGGCTACATTTTCAATGATTCCAGAAAAACCCCCCTGTGCAGGAACTAGCGAACAGCATGTACTTGTGGAAGGAATTGAGGGAACGCAAACCCGACTCCCTGTTTGTAAACCACTCCTCACCAAAGTGGGGGACCATTTGCTCGAGCATTCCTTTGTATATTCACCAAGTTGCCCGGTTGCACTCCTTCGGCGGGACTTACTCACAAAATTGCAAGCTGAGATCTTTTTCAGAGACGATCAGATGGTGGTCCAGCTACCTGTCAAGCAGAGCTCGAATTATCAGATGGCTCTCCTGGAGGACTGACGTCCTGCAGTAAGTTTGGAAGGTCACATGACTGGAGTAGACCCTTCGGTATGGGCTGATGGAACCCCTGCGCGAGCTAAGTCGGTCTCCCCGGTAAGGATCATACTCAAGGATGGGGAGGGGCCCATTCGGGTAAAGCAGTACCCACTCAGCCAAGCGGCCAGAGCTGGACTCAAGCCGTTAATAGAGAAATACAAGAGGTGCGGATGGCTAGTGGAAGGGTGCTCACCCTATAACACCCCCATTCTTGGAGTGCCGAAGGCAGATAGGGTCTCATACAGGCTGGTCCAAGACCTACGAGCAGTAAATAAGAACGTCCTTTCAGACCATCCTGTAGTCCCGAACCCTCACACGATTTTGACACAAGTACCGGGGGAAGCTGAAATATTTTCAGTGCTAGATTTGAAAAATGCTTTCTTCTCCATTCCCCTTCACCGAGAAAGTCAAAAATTGTTTGCTTTTGAATGGGAGGATCCAGATACTTTCCATAAAGCCCAACTCATGTGGACAGTTCTTCCACAAGGATTCATAGCAGCCCCTCATATTTTTGGACTTGCCCTTCAGAAGGACTTGGAGGAGTGGAAGGGATCACACCCCACAGTGACTCTCCTCCAGTATGTGGATGACCTGTTAGTTGCAAGCCCAAACTTGCAGCTTTGCGAGGAAGCCACCAGGTCACTGCTAAACACTCTGGGGAAAAAAAGGATATAAAGTCTCTAGAGAGAAAGCCCAAATATGTCAGCCTCAAGTCACATTTTTGGGATATAAGCTCTCAAAAGGAGTCAGAGCCCTGAGTGCAGATCGCATACAGGCAATCCAAGGTCTAACCCCACCTAAGTCACCCAAGGAGCTGCGGGCATTCCTAGGGCTAACTGGGTTCTGTCGACTATGGATACCAGATTATGGTGGGAAGGCTAGACCACTGTATGAATCCCTGACTAAGGAGAGTCTCACTAAATGGAAATGGAATAAAGAAATGCAGCATGCCTTTGATCTGCTTAAGGCAGCATTAATTCAGCCCCCTGCCCTGGCCATCCCAAATAGTAAAAAGCCATATCGACTGTATGTTCATGAGAATCGAGGGGTTGCATCAGGGGTGCTGACACAGCCATCGGGCCCAACCTGGAGACCCGTGGGATATTATTCAAAAGTTCTAGATCCAGTTGCACTCGGGTGGCCAGCCTGTCTTCGGGCTGTGGCAGCCACAGCAGTGGTTGTTGAAGAAGCCCAGAAGATAGTCATGGGTGCGGATATGGAAATACTCACCCCTCATGGAGTTCCCCAGATTCTAGAGACTGAGGGAGGAAAGTTTCTTAACCCCTCCAGACAATCACGGTATGAGATATTTTTGCTCTCTAATCCAGGACTTACTTTCAAACATACTACAGCCTTAAACCCTGCAACCTTGCTGCCGGAGTCAGGGAAACCAACGCATGACTGCCTTGAGGTCCTGAATCAAAACACACAGGTGCGGCCTGACCTTGCTGAGGACCCAATTGAAGACCCAGATGCTGAATACTTCGTAGATGGCTCGAACAGGATGTGCAGTGGTAACCTTGGATAAGGTAGTATGGAGGGAGTCATTGCCGAGCTCATGGTCGGCACAGGCCGCGGAACTCACTGCGCTCACCCGAGCATTACAGCTGGGGACAGACCAGCTGGTTAATATATACACTGACTCTCGCTATGCTTTTTCTACAGTCCATGCGCACGGACTATTGTGGAAAGAAAGCGGTTTCATTACGGCCTCTGGGAATAAAATTGCTAATGGTCCCCAGATTATCAAGCTGCACTCCATCAGCCTAAAGAGGTAGCAGTCATTCATGTGCGGGCCCATGGGAAGGCTGCTGAGGAAAAACATAAGCTTGGAAATGCAAAGGCTGATGCAGCAGCAAAGGAAGCCACATTTATTGGGGGAGAAGCAGAGGAGGTATCCAGGCAGGCCATGTCCCATGCCATATGGCCATATGTCCAGGATTTAATCCCGCAGTATTCCCCTGAAGAAGATAAATTTGCACAGAAAGCTTGTGCAGAAAAGAACTCCCAGGGGTGGTGGATAGTACCGGGAGGAAAAGTCATGATACCCAGGCCATTGCTTCGGGAGGTGCTGCAACATCTCCATGCAAAAACCCATATGGGAGGCTTGGCTATGGGTGATCTAGTGATCCGCCAAGCAGTAGCCCCAGGGCTATATGTAGAAGCTCAGCGCATTGCTACCAAGTGCATCACATGCCAGAAAGTAAACCCTCGAAGGAAACCCCCTATGCCAATGGGAGGTAGACCCTGGGCAGCATACCCTGGACAGGCATGGCAGATTGATTTTGCCGAGCTCCCATGGTCCGGACATCACGGGTTTTTACTTGTCATGGTAGACCAGCTCTCTGGTTGGGTCGAGGCCTGGCCCACCAGGACTGGCACTGTGGTTACAGTAGTGAAGTATTTGTTGCAGGAGATCATTCCACGGTATTCCCTGCCTGATTCCATTGAGTCGGATCAAGGACAACACTTTGTGGGAAAAGTGGTTCAAGAAGTCGCGCAAACTCTCAAGATCACTTGAAAACTACACACACCATGGAGACGACAGAGTTCAGGACAAGTGGAATGCATGAATAGGACTTTAAAGACTCTGCTTACCAAGATCTGTATTGAAACGCGCCTTAAGTGGCCTCAAGCATTGCCACTAGCTCTTACTTGCATTCGAAATGCTCCCCGACGGGGCCTCAAATTGACCCCATATGAAATTATGTTTGGCAAACCGCCTCGAGTCTTACCCCCTGGGATGCGAGAAAATGTAACTTTTGAATTAGGTAATAGTGAGCTTCATATGTATGTTATTGCTTTGCAGTCTGTCTTGTCTTCTCTTCGCAGGTATGCAGCCTCCTTTCAACGTCTGCCTTTAGACGTACCAGTACATGACTTCTGCCTGGGAGACTGGGTCTTGGTGCAGCGGTGGAAAAAGGAACCTTTGACTGAGAGGTGGAGTGGCCCTTTCCAGGTACTTCTAACAACCCACACCGCTGTAAAGATTGCTGGCCATGACCGTTGGATACACCATACCCGTATGAAACGACATCCACGCGCGTCAGAGGACATCAACTCCCAAGACGAGCTCACTCCAGAAGCTGAGTCGTCTTCGGAACAAGAAGCCAGCAAGTGGAGCTGTGAACCTATTGGTGATCTCCAAGTGCGCCTGAGATGGCTTAATCAAAGTTCAGAAAATTAGACAAGAAAGTAAAAAGGGAAACATTTAGGCTGTGTTTGATCTCATGAAAGGGAAAATATGGTGGGAATCTTAATGTGCCTTGTTGTTATCTGTATAGTGAAAGAAGCAGGATTGAGTAGCCTTAGCCGCTGGCCTATACCCCCGCTTTCCCCAATTGCTTCCCCAGGGACAAATTTGTATGTTGACCTGATGGAAAGAATTGCAGGTACTTTTAATCTTACCAACTGCTGGGCCTGTTGGGGGCTCCGGGAGGCCGGAGGCCAGTGGCCTTGGAGGGCTTTTCCTTTGGCCCCAAAGTGGCTAGTGAGTAGTAAGGCAGATGTTAAGAGTACTAGTCAAAAATGGGATGAGAACCACAGTTGGGAACTTTCCCAAGTGGCATTGGGAGAGTATTGCATCAGTAATAATGGTACAGGAAAAAGCTTGGGACACAGCCGTTGCATATGGACTTTAAAAGTAAGATGGATGAACCCTACAAAATTAGAACAGCTTTATTATCCTAACAGCCCAGGGTATAATCGGCTAGTGTGGCAGCATCCTAATGGAACAATTGCGTGGTTTAATAAGTATTGGAGTGCCACAAATCAAAGTAATGATCGGACAGATTGTACAGACAAGAATCAGGATGGACTATGGGAATGTTCCATGAAAGGAGGCCTCGCAGCCGCTGGTCCTTTGGGTCCAGAAGGAGGCTTGGGGTTTCCCGAGATGCCCTATGGTTGGGCCCCTTCAAATGCCACTAAGAGAGAAAATAGGGCCTTAAGAGGATACTATTGGATTTGCGGACAACGGGCCTATACGATACTACCACAAGGGTGGACAGGAACTTGCTATCTTGGAGTGATTGAACCAGCTTTCTTTTTGCTACCATCAGAGGTTGGAAATGGGTTGGGAGTCTCTTTGTATGATGATTGGAAAAGGGCCAAGAGAAGTATTGTTGTAAGTCTGACACAGGGTGGCTCTCAAAAATGGAAGGAGGACGAGTGGCCTCCTCAAAGGATTATTGAATATTATGGACCAGCTACATGGGCTAATGATGGGAGTTGGGGATATCGGACACCTATATATATGCTAAATAGAATCATCCGGTTGCAGACAGTCTTGGAAATAATTACTAACCAGACTGCCACTGCTCTCGAGTTACTGGCCCGACAGAGTTCTCAGATGAGAGCAGCCATATACCAAAATCGGATGGCCTTAGACTATTTACTCGCAGAGGATGGCGGAGTCTGCGGAAAGCTCAACCTTTCTAATTGTTGCCTCCAAATAGACGACAACGGGAAAGCAGTCTTAGAGATTGCCAAAGAGATCAGAAAAATAGCCCATGTACCAATACAAACATGGGAAAACACATGGGGTAAAGACTGGTGGTTTAAATTATTCGGAGGACCCTGGTGGAGGAGAGTAGGATTTGTGCTTTTGTGTGCTCTGACTGGTTTGATTTTTATCCCTTGCCTTATTCCTTGTTTCACTAGATTGATAACCACCACAGTAGAAGGCAAGCAAGTTGCAGCAGTCCCCCTTAAAGCACAGACTGCAGCAAAAGTCATGGTCCTCAGAAAAATTCCTCGTAATTATCTTGATTTGCCTAAATGAAGTAAGGAGCAGAAAGCATCTTGAGGGGGGATATTGTTAGAAATATTGTTGGGAATGCATAATGAATAGAGTGTTGTTAGAACTGCACAGTTTGTATCTCGTACCTGATAAGGAAAAAAAACACTACCAAGGATTCTTTGTGCTAAAGTATCACTCCCTTTTCCCTCTGGCAAATTTACTATCTTTTTCCTATACTCCCCCCAAGCCTCCCTCTGCTTTCTCATGCAGATTACAGAAGCTGTAATTCAAATGACTGTGTCCTTGAGAGAGAGAGGATTTGAACTTTTGGTAACCTGGAGAGCTTTCTAAGCATGCGTAATTAGCTAATGCATATATGCCTATCCGCCCCGCATACTTAAGTAGTTAATTATAATGCACATGCGACGGATGACGTGACGTCATTTCATGTATGTTTGTATGAACCGGAAATGAGTTGTAAGAGTTCCTGTTTCTGCACACGTGCCCAGGAGAAGAAGATAAAAGCCAGCTGAGAGGTTTCCTTCGGGGGCAGAGTGGTGTTTTGTCTCCACTCTGACCCTATTTGCAAATATGCCCTTTGTGTTGCTAATAATGTGTGCCTGAGGAATTATTATTCGTGAGCCCCCAAAAGAAACGAACCGTAATTTTTACATCACCTGGAGCCTCACAACTCCACTGCAACCAGCAAGCCTCAGGCCTGTCAAAGACATGATGAATCTGGGCTTTCCCCAGCCAGGACTGTGTACGTGCATGCGGTGGCTGGAGCTTATGGCGCCTCCTATCCGCCTTTCACCAGGGAGATCCTCAGTCCTGACATTTCCTGGGGCTGCGACGCCACTGGCAGTCCCACCAGACCTCCCGACCCTCGCAGAGTGCAGTTTTAGTGGTCATGCCCAGGACCTGGGGCCTCCTCCTTCCCCAAAGCCCCAGCCCATACCTCCAAGTTTGTCCTGGCATGGGAGCTCAGCAGGGACATGTTCTTCCCTTGCTGGCTGGTGATGCAGTGAGTGCTGCCTCCAGCTCAGAGAGCGGAGCATTGCCTTCTGTGTTGTGTTTAGTCTGTATGTGTGTGTAGCTAATAATTGTATATAATCTCTTCTTCTTGTATGATTTATGACTGTGTCTGACTTCTTCTGTGTGGTGTTTAATAATAGCTCTTCTGCTTCTATGATGCATATGTCTGACTTCTTCTTCTGCATTGTGTTTAATCTGTACGTGTGGGTAACTATAATAATATGTCTTCTTCTATGATGTATGTGTCTGGCTTCTTGCATCTTGTTCTTATTCTGTATGTGCATGTAAGTTTATAATATCTCTTGTTCTTGTCTGTGTATACAAGTGTCTGTAACGTACGTGCCTCCTGATTCAATTTGGACTCGGTGATTCGGCCACCGAATCGAATCAGTGCCCAAAACTCTGCACACCCCTAGTTCAGAGCCGTGACAACAACTTGCTGGTCATTTACAGCACCAGATGGTCTGACAAAGAGAGCCGGATCAGGAAGTTGTGTTGTGTGGTGATATCAGAGGCCTGAGATTTCTGCACCCATAGCACTGAGGTGTTACATGGGACGCAGGGACTGGAACTGAGGAGAGGGAGCGCATGGCCGTTCAATCTACCATGTCCTCATTGGCCAGAAACATCAGCTCCCAGTCACCCCTCTCTGGCCGCTCTTTCGTTGCCTGTGGGGCCACCTCCAGTGGCAAGTCGGTGTCTTCATCTGGCCGCTGAAACCAGACAATGATTGTGGGCTCACTGTCCTGGTGTGGAGGGGTGTCTCTGGAAATGTTGGTCATGTGCTTGGGCCTCAGGCTAGGGTCATCCAAGCTTGTGATGGTGGTGCTGGTTGTCTCTGACAGCTGCTGCTCCTGGGAGTCAGCATCTCCCACTGTGTCATCACTGTGTATTTTGTTCAGAGAGCTGCCAGGCAAGCAGAGAGGGAGGGTGAGAGGTGGCTCGAGGGACAAGGCACCCCGATGCCCTGAAGGCCCCAGGCAGGAGCTCGGGAGGGTGTTTGGGAAGAGCAGGGAGAGACAGAGAGGGGCAGTGCCAGGAGACTGGGCCTTGGTTTGTTCAGCTTGGTGTATCCCAGGCTGTGGGCAGGGACAGGGACTGATCCTGGTCTGCATGGGCTGGCAGCCTCATGGGAGAGGTTGGCACAGGCTGTGGGTGGGGTTTTGTTCCTGGGGATGGGCTCAAAAGGACACCTTATGGCCATGTCAGGACGTGGGTAGTCAGGGCAGGGCCAGTGGGTGCGTTTCGTGGAGGTGCCTCCTGCCCTTCCCACCCTAGTCTCAGCCCCAAGAGATGGATGCCCCCTGCCTCCCCAGTTTGCCCCCAGCCCTGCCCCATGGCTGCCACCTGTCCTCTTCCTCCAAGCAGTAGCAGGTCAGGGCCAGGCAGAGGCAGCTCCAGCACCCAAATTCCTGCCATTGGTCCCTGGGAACATCCAGCATGATCCTGGGTCTCAGGCTAGGCTCATCTGATATTGTCACGGTGCTGCTGCTTGACTGTGATGGCTGCTGGTCTCAGGTGTCATCAGATCTTACTGTGTCCTGAATCTCACTGTCCTCCTAAAAGCTGCCGGGCGAACAGAGAGGGAGGATGAGAGTTGGCTCCAGGGACAAGCACCCCGATGCCCTCCAAAACCTGGGTGGGAGTTCAGGAGGGTTTTTGGCAGGAGCAGCAGTGCCAGGAGACTGGGCCCTGGTGTGTGCAGCTAGGTGTGCCCCAGGCTCTGGGCAGGGACAGGGAGTGATCCTGTTCTGCATGGGCTGGCAGCCCCACCAGAGAGGCTGAGATGGGCGGTGGGTGAGGGCTGGTAGATGGGGATGGGCTCAGAGCGACATGTCAGGGCCATGTCAGGGCCTGGGTGGTCGGGGCAGGGCCACTGGGAGCATTTCCTGGAGCAGGCCAGGCCGTGCAAAGGTCCCTCTTGCTCTTCCCACCCTGTCTGAGCCCCAGGACAAGGACACCCTCTCCTCCCCCATTTGTCCCCAAACATGCCCCGCAGCTGCCACCTGTCCTCCTCCTGCCAGCAGCAGCAGGTCAGGGCCTCCCACAGGAGCTCCAGCACCCGCCACTCTTCTCCAACATCGCTCGCGCCGCAGCCAGACTCTCTCCAGGTGCAACTGCAGCTGGAGCCCACCGGGGCCAACTGCTGCAGAGTGGGAGTTGGGGCATCGGTCTCCCCGGCAACTGCGTGCCAGGCTTTGTGACGCAAGTGACTCGTCTCATCATCACGGCTCATTATGACATCAGAGATGCCTCAGCCATTTGTATGCAGCTCATTTGCATTCCCATACCTGATTGGCTGAGGTGCAGCACACAGTTTGTCAGGGGAAGGGCGGCCCAGTGTCATAGAGAGCAAGTCAAGCCTGAGGAACTCGACGCCCTTCTGTGCCAGGCCCTGTGGGTCGAGGGAGAGCAGTGGGTGTGAGAAACCTGGAGTCTAGCAAGGCTTGGGACACGGTCTCGCAGGGCGTTCTCAGCAAGCTGAGGAAACGCAGGGCCCACGGAAGGACTTCTGGGTACTGGATACCCGAGGGGCTGGATTGGGAATGCCTCAACGTCTCATTGGGAGGAGCTGGCAAGTGGGGGCCTCAGGAGTTTGTCCTGGTCCTGCATTGTGAATGACTTCCCGGGTGCTTTGGAGGATGGGGCTGAGTGGGCGCTTAGCCTCCCTGAGGTGACAGCCAGGTGAGTGGAGCTGCACACACCGTGGAGAGCAGGGCCAGGATCCAGAGAGGTTGGAAAATGCTTTGAATAGCCCTGAATAAGAAGTGCAAAGTCCTGCACTAGGGAGAACAGCCACGGGCCCAAATGCAGACTGGACTGAGTGGCCAGGCCACTGGACTGCAGGGAAGGATCTGTGAACTGCAGTGGGCTATGAGCTGAATATGTGCCAGTGGAGCGCTCGTGCTGGTGAAAACCCTAATATCAGCCTGGGCTGTAAAAAGGGGAGTGTTACGATCGATGGGAAGTGATTGTTGTGCTGCCTTCAGCAGTGCTGAGTGGTGTGAAACCCTTCAGGAAACAATGGACTGGAAGGGGAGGATTTATACGTGCAGGCAGATGGCTTTGTAAAATGCTGTGTTGAGTATGCGGTACAGCATTTGGGTGACAGAAATGCAAGTTGTTTCATCCATGTATGAAAGGGGAAGTGATGAGCCAAGGAGCAGTGTCCTTGTCCAGGGGTCTCTGATGGTGAGGTGGGCCAGGACCCCTCCGGAAACACTCAGGGCTGACCCCCATTGGCCAGTCGGTGAAGAAGTGCTTTGTACCTAAGACACTTGGATGATCCACACGGTGCTGATTGCCCAGCTTCGAAGGCCACTGCCCCCTGCAGTCAAACATGAGGCTCTGTCCAGCTATTTCCAGCAGCAGGAGGCAGGCTCTCACCTGTGCAGCTGAGGAGATGAAGGAGGTGGGAAGCAGACTGGGGGCAGGTGTTGTGAGTTTGCAGATTCCCCCACTTTTCTCTCTGGCCTTTGCCCTATGTCTATAGTTGGCATGTTCAGAGGTTGTAAGGAACATTGGCTGATGGGTTTTGTCCCACATTGTTTGTTTCCTGGAGCGTGTGGGACCTGGATTGAGCCCGTTGGGAAACACAGATCTGCTCTCAGCATTGGTGGGATTCAAAGGAGCAGCAGAGCAGGCAGGATGCAGAGTAACCTCCCGCATCTCTTCCTGCAGCTCTTTGCTCTTGCTGCTCATCAAGCTGCAGTGAGCTGCTCCTGGTGTGGCCCCGACCCCGTAGCCCTGCTCCATGGATGTCATGGGTCTTTGCCAGGCTGCTGCCTGTTGGCACGTGCTTGCAGAGATCTGCCTGATGAAGCAGATGTGTGTGGAAGTGGAAAGCAGGCTGGGCCCTTTGTCCCTGGCGTGGGGAGTAGGCTTTGGGCAGGGAGCCCTGAAAGTGCCTGGAGCTGGGACAGAGGGATGGCAGCACTGAGCAGGTTGCAGTGGCAGGGGTCAGGGGCTGAGGCCTGTCGGGGCCGGGGGTGGCTGTCAGGGCAGTGGGGCTGGGGCAGGAAGGAAGAGTTGGTGAGCAGTAGCCAGAAGTGTGAGGGAGAGCGTGTGTGGGCCTGTGCGGGATGAGGATTAGGGGCAAGGGTGGGTAAAAGTGAGATGGAGGGGTCACACTAGGGTCAGGTCACTGATGTTTAGAAGTCACACTGGGGTGAGGGGCTGTTTTTCCGGGAGAGCTGGGTCGGGGGTGTCTTTGGAGGTTGGGGCAGTGGGGATGGCTTGCTCTAGACTCCAAGTTGGGCCGTTTTTGGGTGGGGGGTGGGGGCAGTGGGCCTCTGGGCCTGTCCCTGGCTGTCCCCAGGTGGGAAGGGGCAGGGGGACATGGGAGACATGGGGGACAAGTGTGCGCAGGGCTGGAAGGGTTGGCCTCTGGGCGTGTGGGGGAGAGGGCAGAAGAAATCAACAGACCCAGGAATGAGGGGCCTGCTGGGAGTGACACCAGTGCTGCTCCTCTGGCCCTCACTCTCACTGGGGACTTCAGTCACCCTGACATCTGCCAGGAGGGCAATCCAGCAGTGCTCAGGCAATCCAGGAAGATTTTGGAGAGTATTGCAGACAACTTCCTGTTGCAGGTGCTGGAGCGGCCACCCAGGGGCCCTGCTCTTCTTGAACTGCAGCTCACAAAGAGGGATAAATTGGTGGGGAATGTAATAGTGGATGGCAACTTGGGCAGCAGTGCCCACAGGATGACTGAGTTCAGGATCCTGAGGATCCCCAGCGGGTTCCAGTGGGATGGGTCGGGGGCGTTAGGGTTGCCAACCCCCCCCGGACTGGCCGGGAGTCTGCCAGAATAAGTGTCAATCTTGTAGTGACTATTGAAAGCAATGCAGGAGCGCGTGCTGCATCCCCAGGGTGCGCCACATGGGGTGGGGGCCAGGGCCGGAGGTCTGTTAGGAGCAGAGGAGACTTTGGGGCTGCGAGGAGCCCACATGGGCCTGTTTGCTGCGGGAGGCCAGGTGAGGGACACTGCAGCCAAAACACGACCTCCGTGAGCTCCTGTGAGCTCAGGACTTCACTGTCCCTCCACACGCCGCCTCCATGCAGGAGGGGCAGCTCTGGTTGCTAAGCAACCGCCCCCACAGCCTGGCCTGACCCTGCCCAGCAGTGCAGGGGCGCTGGGGATAAGGATCCTTCACCTGGCCCATCTTGCGCCAGGCCCCCGGGCTGCTCCCAGCCGCTCCGCCTGCGAGAGCAGGAATGCAGGGGGGCCAGGGACTGCCCTGGGGAATGGGGCAGGCGCGCGGAGAGCTCCACGCTATGTGGCCTGGCCAGACGGGTCCCGCAGGAGTGCCAGGGTTTTCTAGATTCATAGATGTAATGGCTGCTGCTGGATTTGCAGCAGGGCTAAAGATCCCTTCTGTACTATGATTAAAACAAATGATGTGTTGTACTGCACTGGCATCTTGAATGCCGCCAACTGTCCTGTACCAGGGACTTGTTGCACATCCTGGCCCAGGGGTTCCTGTTCCCGCTGTATCATCCTGGTCCTGGACTATCCTGCCTTGTACCATCATTTCTGCACAAACACACTGATCTGATACATTATTATATCTGTCTTTCTTCATCTGCTTTCTCAGTCCCTCCATGGGACTGCGGGGCTCTTCATCTTCATCTTCATCAGGATAATGGAATCAGATGGGGTGAAAACCTTTGTTTCCTTGACACTGCCAGAGCGGTGCTGGGAGGCACGTGGAAAAGAGATGCTGGCAGGTCTGAACAGGGCTTTGGTTGGAGAAGAAACTCAGGTTTGGTTGGAGGTTTATTCTTTGGGGCAGGAGATGAAGAAGGGCTGTTGAAGGACCCCAGCTCCATGGGGCATTGCCAGACACCAGCAGGACGGGGAGGCTGGGAGGAGCTAAGAAACCCAAGGGTGTAGGCCCCTAGATCTCATTGTCCTGTGCTGAGGCAGCCAGGTGACGGGATGGGCGGTGGGAACTGCCCTTCTGCAAAGATAATAGGCATCAGGCCTGCTGCACAATCATATTAAAGTAGGGTAGAAACCTTCTATATAGTTGTTAAGCATTTTGTAGCAGGCATCACTGCAAAGAAAATGGTTGTGCAGAGGGCGGTGATACTGTCCCCTGAGAGCAGCACTGAGCCTCTTGGGGAGCTGCATCAGCCCCTGCTGTTGCAGAGCACTCTGGATGCGGTTTGTCTACTCATGGCCAGGAGCTTGAGGAGCCAAGGGGCTGAGGAGCATGAAGAGGCAGGTAATGGCATAGAAGAATTGTGGAATGTGCCTAAAGGGCAGATGTGGGTTTCTCTTAGTTTGTCTCCAGGTGAATCCTGTCAAAGCTCTGGGCTTTGGGCTTTCCCTTCCCTGCAAGGACAGCCCCTTCAGCCCTGCTCTTCTTGAACTGCTGCTCAGAAACAAGGAAAAATTGGTGGGGAATGTAATAGTGGATGGCAACTTGGGCAGCAGTGCCCACGGGATAATTGAGTTCAGGATCCTGAGGATCCCAAGACACAAACACAGTTCTACAGGAACTGGCTGAGGTCATTGCGGGACCCCTGGCACGGCTCTATGAGCACTCGTGGTGCTCTGGCGAGGTGCCGGAGGACTGGAAGAGGGCCAATGTGGTCCCTATCTTCAAAAAGGGAAAAAAAGAGGACCCGGGAAATTACAGGCCAGTTAGTCTGACCTCAATCCCGGGTAAGCTTTTTGAAAAAATTATCCTGGCACACATCCAGGAGGGCCTTGCGGGGGAATGCATGCTCAGGGGCAACCAACATGGGTTTATCAGTGGCAGGTCTTGTCAGACCAACCTGGTGGCCTTTTACGATCAGGTCACCAAATCATTAGACGCAGGGGTTGCTGTGGATGTAGTCTTTTTGGACTTCCGGAAGGCTTTCGACACTGTCTCTCACCCTGTCCTCATCAAAAAGCTGGGAGACTGTGGTGTCGACGCTCACACGGTCAAATGGGTCGCCAACTGGTTGGAGGGCCGCACCCAGAGGGTGGTAGTGGATGGGTTCTTCTCGGCCTGGAGGGATGTGGGCAGTGGGGTTCCGCAGGGCTCGGTCCTCGGGCCCGCACTGTTCAACATCTTCATCAGTGACTTGGATGAGGGGGTAGAAAGCACCCTGTTCAAGTTTGCTGATGATACTAAGATGTGGGGGGATGTGGGTGCACTAGAAGGGTGCAATAGGCTACAAGCTGACCTTGACAGGTTGCAACGGTGGGCGGATGAGAATAGGATGGGGTTTAACACTGATAAGTGCAAGGTGTTGCACATGGGGAGGAAGAACCGGCACCACACTTACAGGTTGGGGAACTCCCCTCTTGCCAGCACGGAGACGGAAAAGGATCTTGGAGTCGTCATTGACTCCACGATGAACATGGGCCGGCAGTGTGGGGAGGCAGTCAAGAAGGCCAATCGTACCCTGTCATGCATCCACAGATGCATCTCGAGCAGGTCCAGGGAGGTGATCCTCCCCCTCTATGCGGCACTGGTCAGGCCGCAGCTGGAGTACTGCGTCCAGTTCTGGGCGCCACACTTCAAGAGGGACGTGGACAATATGGAAAGAGTTCAGAGGAGGGCCACTCGTATGATCAGGGGTCAGCAGGGCAGGCCTTATGAGGATAGGCTACGGGACCTGAACCTGTTTAGCCTCCACAAGAGAAGGCTAAGGGGGGACCTTGTGGCCTGCTACAAACTGGTCAGGGGGGATCAGCAGGTATTGGGGGAGTCCCTGTTCCCCCGTGCGCTGCCAGGAGTGACCAGGAATAACGGTCACAAACTGGCGGAGGGTAAGTTTAGATTAGATATTAGGAGGCGCTACTTCACAGTCAGGGTGGCTAGGGCCTGGAACCAGCTTCCAGGGGAAGTGGTGCAGGCTCCTAGCCTGGGGATTTTTAAAAGGAAGTTAGATGAGCACCTTGCCGGGGTCATCTGACCCCGGGGCTCTTTCCTGCTAAGGCAGGGGGTCGGACTAGATGATCTACCTAGGTCCCTTCCGACTCTAGCTACTATGAAACTATGAAACTATGTGCCCTCAGGCCGTGGTCTTGGACTCATATCCAATGTTTTGGACAATCCTGGCTGTGGTGAAGAGGTAGGCAAGGCACTTAGTAGGTGTTGGGTGTTTGAGCCTGTGAGCGTGTCACTGGCTGTGGTGTGATGCATGGGCCAGGGGGTGTATGACAGGCATAAGGATCCAGTGTTGTGCTGGTGTAGCCCTGTGGGATCAGGCCAATGGTCAGGATCTCAGTATTGCACTGTTAGACAGGAGGGCCTGGTGTACTATTGCACATACACACATAGAAAAATTAATTAGGCACACACACACACTCTAGGTTGGTGTGTGCATTCACCTCCACCAGGTGTGCACACACACACTACCAACTCAGGCACGTACACATCCCAAATTACTGGGCTAGGCAGATGCACACCTATCACAACTTCAAACACCTATATACTATACACCCCAAAAGTTAGACAAAACTCTATTGTCAATACCTACACACTTAGTACACATATTACTAATTCATGTTTCACACACAGTGACATACAAATATATATATATATATATACACACACATATTTAGCACTTCACACACAAACCTCCCACCTACACATACATGCAGGTGAGTTCCTAACTTGGATGGTACAGTATGTATGTGTGTGTTTGGTGTACTTGGGATACCTGCGGGAAGGTTAAGATGAGAGAGAAAGTATGAGGAGTGAAAGTTTCTGGAACTAGGATTAGAACTGTGAGACTACAGAGAAGCTGGCAGAGGAACTGAGGCATGGGGTTACTTATGGTGATATGGTCCCTGGGTACCTTGGGCTCACCTGGAGCCAGGGTGGAAGCAAGGGAAAAGGCCCGGTGGCAAGGAGGAAACAGGCAGGAGATAGAGGCAAAAAGCTGGAAGATCAGGGGAAAAGGCAGTGGGGACAAGGCTATAATAGTGGCAGAGATCCAGGGAAAAGGCAAGACCAGTGGCAGAGATCAGGGGAAAAAGCAGTGGCGATGAGACAGTGTCAAAGAAACAGGGATTTGCAGTCAGGGAAGAGCTCAGGACAGCTGGAGCCACAGGAACACAGGACAGGTGTTGGAGGTGGTGGTGACCCACAAGCAGGAGAGGGAGAAATGAGACACAAAAGTTAGATGGGCGAGCAGCAGAGATTGGAGCAGGGCCAGAACCGTAGTAAAGCAAGACCCAACTCAGGGGTCCAAAGAGTAGTTTTATTAGTTGAACTCTGTACTGTAGAGCTTGGTTCCCAAACAAACTCGCTCAAGCACACACACACACACACACACACACACACACACACACAATGGCAGCAGGAGAAAGAGACTCAGTGGACGGGTTGGAGTCCAGGTAGGGAAGAGAAACAGAGTCCAAGTTCTTGGTTGAAGAGAGGATAGGGGTCAACTGCAGGGCATTTGGTTGGATAGGTGGTGTGGCGTGGTGCTGGTTTAGTTTCATGGTTTCGAGAGTCGGAAGGGACCTGAGTAGATAGATCATCTAGTCCGACCCCCTGCCATGGCAGGAAAGAGTACTGGGGTATAGTTTCTAGGGTCGGAAGGGACCTCAGTAGATCATTAAGTTTAGATGTAGAGGGTGTCCCCCTGGATCTGTCTTCCCTATCCGTATTTATGGGGCACACTACCTAGGACCCTAGTGGCAGGGGCAGCCAAGGCAAGGGTCAGCCCCTGGTGTACTGAGCATGTGTCCTCCTAGGTAAGGACATGCAGTTTCAGGTGTCTGTGATGGTGGGTTGACTGATTTCCGCAGCAATCTGTCTTCCAGATCTTGAGCCAGGGAGGGTCAATGCAGGGTGGTGGTTGTGTCATCGAGTTGATGGTTCGGTCATTCAGCAGGGGCTATTTTCAGACCTACTGCCATTGTCTCTCAAAGACCCTTGTTCATCCTTGTTCATTCAGGAACCAATTTACAAAAGAGGGGTAGGTAGGACTCATAGATTACAACATACTTACATAACAGGGCATGGGGACAAGATGGGGACAAGATGGGAACCTGACACACAAAATGGATACTTGACATGCCTAAATCATACAATGTTAATATGAAACAATAAAAATCAATGCACAAATGATAGAAATACAACATAGTACAATACAAAACAGTAAAAACCAATACAAAGCTAATAGAGCGCTATTTACAATATAAAAGTGGCTCATTACAATAATAGCATACAGGAATGTGGCCTACCTAGTACTACTTCTAATCACTTATAAGGGATATCGAGGACAGAGAGAAAGTCAGAAATGGTTAGGGGAAAGGGAGGGAATGTATTTAAAAAAGAAAAAGAAAAACTGGAGATTTTGCTACGCTGAGCCCCAGAGGACTCCAGCCAGTCACTGGGAAGATTGGAGTGCAAGGGAGGAGGGGAAATTGTTGGCAAAGACCTGACACAATCATCACGAGTGTGTGCCAGAAACAGAGCTAAGGGAGCAGGGGAAGGTCCAGTGATCTAACAGGCCTGATGTGTCTGACCCAGCAGGTAGAGCACGGGGCTGGCACCTGCTGCCTCTGCTGCTCACACAGGCAGGCGGGTCCTGCAGGGCTGGCTTTTGTGCAGGCTCTCGTGGGCTTTCACTCACTGTGTGTGTTTCTGGCATAGTAATCCTGGGCTGTATCTGCAGGCTGGAGCCTACTCAGGCTCAGGTGCACTTGGCTGCTGGAGGTGTCTCTGCTGATGCTGAGACCACTGTTATAGCTGGTGTCTCCATCATGCAAGATAACTCCTGCCTACTCCAGCCCTTCCCCTGATGCCTGGCAAACCCAGTTCGTATTACAGCCAATGAGAGAGAATCCGGACATGGTGCAGGTTAGGCTGAGGGGCATATAAGGGCCCTTTTCAGATCTCACTGAAGAAAATATAGATGTGACTGTTGACTAAGATGGGTTTGAGACCCAAGGGGTTTAGAAGCCTGTTGAAGGAGATTAAGACCTAAAGGATTCTCACAATCTGCTGCTGGGCCAGATGTTGTCTCCCTGCTGGTGAATGGGATCAGCCACTGGGGACCCTTCTGGTCAGTGAGATTGGCCCCCAGCAGACCCCACCTCTGGTTGCTGACTGGCGTAGGGGGGCCCATGCCTCCATGACTCAAGAGGCACCAGTCACCCATGATGCACTTAACTGTACAGTCAGTAAACTAAGCTCCAGCAGCCTAGGGGTGTCTTGAGGTGTGCAGAAGGTCCCTGCTCTGGGGAGCTGTGACAGCTTGTTGCATCAGAACTTATGGGAGTTGTTGAGGAGTTCGTGACCCCTTGCGGAGCTGTTCTCAAAGACACAGAGTCGCTGTCAGTCTCAAAATTTATTCAGCATGCTGGGCACCCTGAGCAAGCTCAGAGGCCCTGAATAAAACTGTTAGAGGTGATTTATAGTTTACAGACAAGATGTGCACGCAGGTGGGAATTTTCCACTGTGAAAGAAAACAAGATATCAGGTCAGTGTGAGAATACTCTTAATTATTTCAAAACTGGTTTTTGGCTACATGTAAAACTATGTCTTTGCTTACTTCAGACTTCAAAGTGAATGGGATTCGGTCATTGCAGTCTTAACCTGTCCTTGGAGGCTGAGTCTGCTTTATAGTTAAGTTCTATACTATTATTTATGGTCTTGCTAGTAAATTTCTACAGAGTGATAGTCTCGGAATAGAAACATCTAATGCATTTGGATGCAGCTCTTCTTGTGGGGAAAGAGGCTCCCAGGGCCTGAGGATTAAATGCAGAAAATTCACAGCAAAGTTATCTGAGAAATTGGTTTTTAGGGTATTAAACATTTGGCCTTTAACTGGTGTGGAAGAAATCAAACTTCGCGTTGTGGTTGAATCAGAACTGACAGAGCCAGCTTTTCTTTATTTAAGGCCATACTGTGATCACAGGGAGAATTACATACAGCAAGGGACATCACCCTTGTCTGTTTCAAAGGATTTCTCAGACTCTCTAAGTTTACAAGTGTATTTATACTAAAGACAGAGAAAGAGATAAAAAATACACTTTGGAGAAACAAAACAATAGTAAATTACACAGAAACTTAGGTCGTTTACTTAAACAACTATTTATGCATAGGGCTATCTCAAGGCATACAGGAATACACAGGGCAAGATATCAAGATCACCCAAGGAATGCAGGAATGCGGATTCCTTATCTCAGAACATTTGAATTAAGCAGTATCAGTACTTCTGGTCTTTGTCTGTTTTTCTAGTCAAGTAAACCAATTACTTCTACATTCCCTAATTTTTTTTTTTTTTTTTACAAGTTAGATATTTATAGCCATTAGCCTTTCAACTTCTAGTTTTTCTTTCTCTTTACTTTCTGCTATTTCAACGTACAAATTATATACCTCATTTCTAGCTGATGGTCTATTCTTCATTGGCTTAGTAGTATGGCTTATGCAACTTTGTATTATCATAAACATTAGGTATACTCCAATAAAAACAACAAACAATATCAACAAACTATGAATGACACTACAGCCTAAGGAACTAAAAATAGAGCTAAACCAAGAATTCAAATTCCAGTTATCTGACTTATGCAATTTAGCTGCTTCTTTTTGAATATGTTTACTTAAATCCTGGATTTCTTTTGAATTATCGGGAATATAAGTACAGCATTCTTTACCTATTAAAGCATAGACTCCTCCTTTGCTGGCTAGTATATAATCTAATGCAAGTCAGTTTTGCAATGTCATTTGCCTTATTTCCTTCATTTCTGTATTTATTTTATCAAAACTATCAGCAGTAGCATTAGCAATCTTTTCCAGAGATGCTGCAACTTTCTTTATCTTGGACATAGCTAAGTCTGTGCCATAGCTGGGGAAAATTATACTCCAAAACCTTTGATTTTCTGTAATTTCACGAACATTGCGAATTCTCCCTTTAGGTAAACAAGATCTCATAGTAAAAGCAGGATACGCTGCGGAGACATAGCACGTTCCTCTCCAACCAGAGGGAAGATTTTTATAGGCCTTATCTCCACATACAAGATAGTGACCAGCTAATGCAGTATATGCACCTGTATTACAGCGTGGGGACATCATCCATTGTGAATAATAGCCTGAAAATTGACCTGCAGGGGAGTAGTTAGATATCCAGGAATTATTAGAAAACCAAGCACCATTTATTTTAAATTCTACCTCACACTTACTGACTCCTACTGCAACACGAGAGCCTTTACAGGTCCAACAGAACTTTCCAGGGGTGGCATAAGCTAATCGTATATAGACCGGTTGCAACTTACATTCTGCCAAGTTTCATTCCCAAGAAAATTTGAATAGTAAGGGGCTAACATCTGAGTTGCATTCAAGGGTACCAGTATCATGGGTATTCCTCCAGTAGAATAGATAGGGACATGACTACATATCCAACAATGAGAGACATTTAAATCTATTCCAATTTGATTAACTAAAGACAAGAACACATTTTCATGAAGTGATCTTCTTTGTCGGTGCAGAAGTGTAGTTTGGTTTACAGAGTTTCTTAGATAGGACTAGCTTCCCGGATTAAGGACAATAAGAAGTCCTTCTTCAAATACATAGGGGGTAAAAAGAGGGTCCCGGGTAATGTGGGGCCCCTGCAGGACACGATGGGCAACTTAGTCATCACGCCAGATGACAAAGCTAACATATTTAACGATTTCTTTGCCTCTGTCTTCCTAAGTAGGGACCAGTTCAGCCACCTCCCTGCTGGGCCCCCCTCGGGCCCCGGGAGAGACACGCCTGGGCCAGGGGTTAGCGAGGAGTTAGTTAGGGTACTTCTGGAGAGGCTGGGCGTGTTCAAGTCCGCTGGTCCGGACGATCTTCACCCTAGGGTTCTACAGGAATTGGCCGAGGTCATTGCGGGACCCGTGGCGCGGCTCTATGAGCACTCGTGGTGCTCTGGTGAGGTGCCGGAGGACTGGAAGAGGGCCAATGTGGTCCCTATCTTCAAAAAGGGAAAAAAAGAGGACCCGGGAAATTACAGGCCAGTTAGTCTTACCTCAATCCCGGGTAAGCTCTTTGAAAAAATTATCCTGGCACACATCCAGGAGGGCCTTGCGGGGGAATGCATGCTCAGGGGCAACCAACATGGGTTCATCAGTGGCAGGTCTTGTCAGACCAACCTGGTGGCCTTTTACGATCAGGTCACCAAATCATTAGACGCAGGGGTTGCTGTGGATGTAGTCTTTCTGGACTTCCGGAAGGCTTTTGACACTGTCTCTCACCCTGTCCTCATCAAAAAGCTGGGAGACTGTGGTGTCGATGCCCACACGGTCAAATGGGTCGCCAACTGGTTGGAGGGCCGCACCCAGAGGGTGGTAGTGGATGGGTTCTTCTCGACCTGGAAGGACGTGGGCAGTGGGGTTCCACAGGGCTCGGTCCTCAGGCCCACACTGTTCAACATCTTCATCAGTGACTTGGATGAGGGGGTAGAAAGCACCCTGTTCAAGTTTGCTGATGACACTAAGATGTGGGGGGATGTGGGTGCACTAGAAGGGTGCAATAACTGATGAGTCAAGTTCATATAAGATGGCCCAAAAAGAAATACTGAGAACTACCCAAATCACAAATAACCAACTCCACCTCGGAAACCAGGAACTAGGTAGAGGCCTTTTTCCTGTCCCAAAGGGCATAGTGGTGTCGCTGGGGCACATCCTCTTCGCCAGTAGGCGCTTGGCTCACTACTGGTCTTGAGCTCTCCTGCTGGCTGGCACTAGGCTCACTACCAGTCCGTGGAGGCTGATTACAAGATTGATATGGAGGAGGCTCTAGGTCTAATGGGGATGATGTTTTCTCTACTGTGTGAAGCATGGATCCATGTCCAGAGTCCTTGACACTTTATTGCAGTGTTGGTGGTCAGGAGTACCTGGAATGGGCCTTTCCAGCGAGGTTCCAGCGATGACTTTTGTTGATGGACTTTTACATGGACTCAATCTCTAGGCAGGATACAATGGCACGGCTCACCTGGTTCTTTGGGGAGAGCTGCCTGTACCTGTGAATGAAAAGCCTTAACACACTTCATTAGTGCTTTACAATAGTCTAGAATGGTATCATCAAGTGAATGTATATCGCAAAAGTGGGAGGCAACAGGTGGCGAGGCGGGGAGCTTCATGGGTCTTCCCATTAGAATGTCATGTGGGCTAAGCGCAGTCTTTCGGTTGGCAGTAGATCTCATACTCCTAAAGGCTATGGGAAGTGCATCTGGCCATTTTAGGTGAGTCTCAGCACAAATTTTGGCCAGTTTATTTTTCAGAATGCCATTTTGGTGTTCCACTTGACCCGAGGCCTGCGGATGGTATGGGCAATGAAAGTTCTGTTGGATCTGCAGGACTTTGCAGACTTCTTTCATTATCTGTCCAGTAAAATGAGTTCCTCTGTCAGAGTTTAGGGATAAAGGAATACCAAACCTTGGAATAAAATCTCTGAGCAACTTTTTGCTTACAGTTATGGTGTCAGCTTTTGCACATGGGTAGGCTTCTAAACATACATACAATAACAAGAACATATTCATAAGAACAACATTTCTGCATTTGAATAAAATCTAATTGTAAATTTACAAACGGTCCCCAAGGTGGGGGATGTGCTGCCTTCTTTGTTTTTACAGGCTTTAAGGAGGTAGATGCCAAGAGCAAATCATCAACATATTGCACAAGCATAGAATTTTCTTTAAATATTATGTCATCTAGATCTTTTTTCAAAATTTGAGAAAAAAGAGAAGGGCATTCAGTATAGCCCTGGGGCAATCACGTCTAGGTATAATGAAGTCCTTGATAGGTAAATGCAAAGAGAAACTGGCTATCAGGGTGTATAGGGGTAGAAAAAAATGCAGAACACAAGTCAACAACAGTAAAATAACAAGCTTTAGGGGGAATACAGGCCAAGATAGTAGCTGGATTTGGTACAACAGGAAAAGTAGGTAAAACTGTAGAATTTACTGCACGGAGGTCTTGTACAAAGCGATAGGTATTCTTTCCAGGTTTTTTTACAGGAAGAATAGGCGTATTACAAAGGCTCTTAGTTGGGACAATGATACCTTGCTTTAAAAGGGCAGTTATAACAGAGCGTATTCCTCCTTCAGCTTCTGGACGTAAAGGGTATTGAGCAACTTTGGGTAAAGGCTTAGCTGGGTTTAATCTAATTTTTACAGGCTGGGCAGTACGGATTTGTCCTACTTCATTAGCATGTTGGGACCAGGGAAATGGAGGGACAGCTTTTATGATTTCTTCTTGCAGCACAGAAAGATCAGGGAACTCAGGTTCAGGAGGTGAGCTAGCTAAAGAGGCAAGTGCTGCTATCTCGTTATCACAAGGAACAGCTAAATAAACACCATGAGGAGAACAATAGATAGTACAGCTGAGTTTACAAAGCAAATCTCTGCCTAACAAATTAACAGGAGAACAAGGACTAAGGAGAAAGGCATGTTGATAAGAAACAGGACCAAGAGAAACATGTAATGGTTGGGAAACAAGATGAGGAACTATTTGATTTGAAATTCCCACAGCGTTTACAACAGCAGAGGAGAGGGGAGTTGTGGAAAATTCTCCAGGTCGAAGAGTAGAGCAGCTTGCACCAGTGCCTACTAAACATTTTGTAGAGATGCCATTTATCACGCAGGAAACAAAGGGATCATCTTGATTAAGTGGGAGAAGCGGGGCTGTGATGATGTTACTATTCCTCAGGCTGGCCTAACAGGAGGCTCCCTGATTCAGGACACAGAATTGAGTGAGAGGAGGTGGTGGAGGTTTAAACATCATCCCCGGCTGGCCAGGCCGGTGAGGACATTGAGCCTTCCAGTGTCCTGGTTGGCCACAATAATGACAACTACCATTATTTTGGGACTGAAATCCTCCTCGTCCCATCCCACGACCACGTCCCCTGCCTCTGAACTGTCCTTGATGGAAACATTGGCTTCTGCCCCTGTCTAAAGTCTGTAATTGCAATGACATTAGCGTAGTTTCCGTGGATTCCTTTTTCTTCTCCTGGCAGGTTGTACAATGATTTGCAATGGTTACTAGTTCTGCAAGTGGCTTAGTCTGCCAACCTACAGCAATTGAGCACAACTGTTCCTGGACTTTAGAAAGAAGTCCATGGACAAAAGCAGAAGCAACTGCTTCTGGGGCAGTTTCAGCTGCATTTTCAATACCAGAATGTCTTGCACATATTAGTTTCAAGCGGTCCACGTAGTCTGCTGGGGATTCTCCTTTATTTTGTTTACAGTTATGTATTTTGGCCCAGTCAGTTTTCCTGGGGCAAATTTTAAGCACAGCCTCAAGGAGGCGTCTTCGGGCATCTGCTAAGTGATCTCCAATTCTGGGGTCTTGAATAGGCCAAGTAGCCTGTGCGATGAGGCGGTCGCGGACCTCAGAGGGCAGAACATTTCTCATTAATTTGTTCAAATCTGCCCATGTTGGATCATAACAATGGATTACAGTTTCCAATTCTTCTTTAAATTTCTGGGGCTCCTCTCTGATGTTGGGAAATTGTTTAACAAGGTTTAGGAGATCTCGTGGGGTCCAGGGGACAGGCACTGTGCTTGTAGTTTCCCCATTTGGACCTTGCCCTGGAAGTTGGCGTAAAGGCATAAGCTGAGCCTTTTCAGATTTTAAAGAAGGGGCTTGAGCATACTGGGTACCAGACCTTAAACAAGAGAAGGGAGCTGAGATTTCAGGAGACAGACACCATGTCTTCGGTGGGCGTGGGCATGCCCCGGGGGCAGGTGACGGCTGTTGAGTGATAGTTTCCTGGTGAGGTGGGCTAATCCTGCCAGAAGAGTCTGTTTGGTTACTTTGGACTTCTTCAGGTTCAGATTGTGGTTGGAACTGATGTGGGGGTGGCACATTAAGAAAATCAGTTATATCTTCTGCAGATTCATTCTCAGTTATTTGTGGATAAAGTTGTTTTGGTGCTGATGGTACTATTGATGGTACTATTGCACCTTTTGGTGCACCTTTCTGTTCAATTCCTTTATCTGAGATTTCAGTTTCTCTTGGGAGTCTTTAAGACTCTGAACTTGAAATTTTTTTCCCCCCCTATTATATTTATTTTATTTTGACATCTTTTGGAAGCTTCTTTATATTAATCAAAAAATGTGTCTCACTGAGTCTGTGGTATATTACTACCTCTTAACTCAAGGTCTCTGTGGAGATGAACAATTTCACTTAAATCAAATGTTCCCTCCAGGGGAAACTGTCGGCTAAAATCATCTCTGGTATACCAATTCCATTTGTCTAGAAACTTACAACTTTTATGGCCATAGTGTGTGCACATGTACAATGCTGGAGGCCCTTTTGGCAGAGCCGGTACCTCTTTTAGACTCTCCGCTCCCCATATCTTTAAACTCCATTCACACAGGTCTTGCATACAGGAATGGCTTATTCAGGGTGTCCGGTCAGGTTGAGATTTGCTAGTGGCACAGAGATGCTGTGGCTAATGTCCAAAGACAAGACTCCACTGCAATAACGGCACACAATGCAGTTACTCACGGTTAGACATGGCTCATTTATGAGGGTGGGGAAAGGGTAAACCTGTCCACTAGGTCATGAGGTTCCAGTTGAGCTCCCTTGCATTCAAAACTGCCCTTCTGGACAGCCTTGGGGCGACTGAACCCAACCTTAGTCTCAGACCTGGTCAGTGACTCATATTTCTCAATTCACACTCTCAATTCACACAAGGGAATTTCTGCACTGAGGCATGAGGTTCATGAGCATTTCTTTAGTCTCAGCCTTGGTCAATGCTTATCGTGGAAAACACTCACAGTCTAAGAGTTTCCACCTTGCACCCTTGCTTTCGTAGAGCACACAGAACAAATCTGTTGTCTTCGGGGCGGCTGCACAAGGTTTCCGCTCCTGGCCTCAGAGAGACCTCCTAGTTCTTTACAGAACTTAACTCAGTTCACACGGGGAAATACTTCCACTGACAACAGCAACACAGAGTCTTTAACCTTAACTCTTTCTACTCACAGTTCCTACTTACACAGTGGGTCTGACAGTTCTGGCAAAAGACAGTTCAGATAGGGTGAGCCTCAAGCAGTGAATCAGGAAGACACAGAGACAGCCTCTCACTGAAAAGCCCCAAAAGAGATTTCAAAAGGTCTCTTACCTTGGTTTGGTGCCAGGGCTTCAGGGAAGAGATGTCTGTGTCCCAACTGATCACTCCAGCCATCTCTATCCGAGTCATGGCACAAAAAATTGTGGAAGAAATCAAACTTCGCATTGTGGTTGAATCAGGACTGACTGAGCCAGCTTTTCTTTATTTAAGGCCATACCGTGATCACAGGGAGAATTCCAGACAGCAAGGGGAATCGCCCACTTGTCTGTTCAAAGGAATCCTCCCCCTCCCTAAGTTTTCAAGCATTTTTATACTTAAGACAGATAAAGAGAAAGAAAAACAATACGACCTTGAAGAAACTAAAACTAACTTACTTAATTGGACATCTGTGCACAGAGTAATAATGCAGGATTTTTTATTTTTTTTATCTCAAAACATATAACTAAAATAAGCAGTATCAGCACTTCTGGTCTCTGTCTGTTTTTCTAGTCAGAGAGGCCAAAAGCCTGACTAAATTCACTCTTACACTAACGAAGCCAGTTCTTTGATCCAGACATGCTGCTTTGGACGTTGAAGCATCTCCGGATCCAAAGCACAGTCCAAAGCCTCGCACAGCCCTAGCCAGCAGGGCCAACAATACGCTGGCACACATCAATTGTAGGATCGCTTCAGACTCATTTCAGGCTCAACATTAGGAAAAACTACATCACAAGAAGGCTGTCCAGACTGTGACCATTCCTCCTAGTTTTCCCCAAGGTTGCCCTGGTGATCAGTTATTCACCGAGCCCTAGATGTACGCTTCTGATGTAGCGGTAAGCTGCTACCAAGTCCCTGCTCAGCCGTATCTTTTTCAGGCTGAAGAGTCCCAGGTCCCTCAGCCTTTCCTCATGTGGCTGGCTGTGAAAGTCTCTGATCATATGGGCAGCCTTCTCTGGACTCTCTCAAGATTTACCACGTCCTTGTTAAGGTGCAGAGCCCAGAACTGGACACAGTACTCCAGCTGCGGTCTCATCAGCGCTGAGAAGAGCCGAGTAGAGCAGGAGAATCACTTCTTTGCAATGGTTTTGCTGCTTTTGCTGGACATGCATCAACTCATGCATGCCAGCGTAT